>NC_142531.1:2335000-2427500 GCF_964205215.1 Stylophora pistillata
GATCTGCGGTTTCCGTGCGTATTTTCTGAACGTTTTATTGCAATTTCTCGAGCGTGGCTTGTATAACACGACATTATTTGAAATTATAAAACAGCTTTCGCCGGGGACGTGTTAAGATCCAAAGGAGTCGTATTGACTGACTGGTAACACCTGAACATGGAATTCCTGGGTATTACGTGTTACTAGGACAAAGCGGCTGTGCTTTAAAACCCTTCAGATCCAGGCAACAGAGAAAGATAAGCAAGAATTTAGCAGTCTAACCGTGAGCCTTTTTGTTAACGAGGATCTAAAGGTAGATGCGAATTGGTTGGATGTTACCTTTTGTCTCTCCTCACCAAGAAGTATGGTCAAAACATCGGCTTATATTGAGACGACGGTCTTGCAGCCTTAAACATGAAACTACGAGTAATGGAAAGGATAAAAAAAGAGATATGTAAAATCTTCCAAGACAACGACTTAAAGATCACAGTCGAGGCAAACACCAACAAGGTCAATTTCTTGGACGTCAAGCTGGACCTCAGAAGTGGGAAATTCTACCCGTACATAAAGGAGGGCAACATCCCATTATATGTCCATAAAGAATCTAACCACCCACCATCCATATTGAGGAATGTCTCTGTATCTATTAACAAAGGGTTATCCGAATTATCATCAGATAAAGAATGCTTCGACAGTGCTAAAGGCATTTATCAAGAGGCACTCGACAAAAGTGGCTACCGTCATGAGCTCTCCTACACACCAAGCCAGGCATCCCGCCCTCGTAATACGAGACAAAGGAACATCCTGTGGTTGAACCCGCCATTCAGCATGAACGTGACAACAAACGTCGGCAAACACTTCCTTCCACTTATCGATAACCTCTTCATAAAATTTTGAACCGCAACACACTAAAATTAAGCTACAGCTACATGAGCAACATCAAAACAATAATATCTCATCATAACAAAGCTTTAATTAACAAATCCGCACGCACCAACGATGAAAAGAAGAACTGTAATTGCCGAAAACCTAACTTCTGCCCTATGAATGGAAACTGCAACGCGGAAAATGTCATCTACCAGGCTGAAGTCACAACTACAGCCACGAAGGATACATATATCGGACTCTGTGACACTACCTTTAAACTACAGGATACAGGAATCATATGTGTTCATTTCGCAATGAGCGGTATAGATACGCAACAGAACTAAGTTCATATGAAGCCTAAAAGATATGAAAATTGCGTATGAAATCAAAGGGCGCAAGGTTAAACGAGCTAGGTCCTATTCGAATGTATACAAGAGATGTAATTTATGTTTGTGGGAGAAGTTTTTAATTTTGTGCAGACCAGAAATGTCGACTCTCAACAGCAGAAATGAGCTCGCATCGGGTTGTAGACATGCTAGGAAGTTTCTAACAAAAAAATGTTCTTTTTTAATGACGATGATCGCGCACGCACCACACGCAACGAACTTGGCAGTTATCGCGTATTTTCAAATATCTCTGATTGTAACCGTCATTTCTGACAGCCGCCAGATGATTGCTTCGAATGAAACTCAGAGTAGCGAATATATGACCGAATAACCAGCCCTTGGATTAAATTCATCGCTCTAGTTCAGCTATTGAGCACTTTTAAGTTGATGAGGATTTCAACCCATTCCTAGATTATATATATATATATATATATATAAGCGAATTAGGCAACGTAGGATCCATGACAGTGCTCGACAATGAAGGAGCGATTACAGTAGCAAATGGACTACTCAAGTGACGCACATATGGATTTTAATACAGCCTGTTTCGTAGACCAACAAAAGTTGATCCACTCATCAGTTAAACTCCATACACACTGAGGCATCGTGACGGTTAACTCTAACTCAGCAACGTGATCACATGACATTGTTTAAAAAATTCAAATCTTGAAAACCGTGCGCGCGCCGATAATAGCGTTAAGAATACCTGAGAATATATTTTCGCCTTTGTCTACAATTGGATATTATTTCACTTCGCTTGTTTAAAGAGGCTTCATGTGGATAAGACAAGATAAAAAATTATCGATGGCGCAACCACCAAATGTCGTTCAACCACGAGAGACGGCGAAATGACACAGAGCTGAGCAAGTACCTGTGGAAACTAAAGGAGAAGAGGGAAGACTATTCGATTTCATGGAAAATTATTGCTAGGACTAGATCATATTCCAATGCCACAAAACGTTGCAATTTATGCCTCACTGAGAAATTTTTTATCTTGTCTTATCCACATGAAGCCTCTTTAAACAAGAGAAGTGAAATAATATCCAATTGTAGACATCGGCGAAAATATATTCTCAGGTATTCTTAACGCTATTATCGGCGCGCGCACGGTTTTCAAGATTTGAATTTTTTAAACAATGTCATGTGATCACGTTGCTGAGTTAGAGTTAACCGTCACGATGCCTCAGTGTGTATGGAGTTTAACTGATGAGTGGATCAACTTTTGTTGGTCTACGAAACAGGCTGTATTAAAATCCATATGTGCGTCACTTGAGTAGTCCATTTGCTACTATATATATATATTGTGGGAGGAAAAAGACAAGTAAACTACAAGTTCATCCCTACAAGCCTGTTTCGTGGTCGCCCACTCATCTGATGAGTGGGCGACCACGAAACAGGCTTGTAGGGATGAACTTGTAGTTTACTTGTCTTTTTCCTCCCACAATATATACTTCGCTCTACTTCTATGTATTGAGCACTGTTCTACGAAAATCAAGTCACACTTTATATATATATATATATATATATATATATATATATATATATATAATTGAGAACGGGATGGTCTACTGAAGATTTGGCTTGGCATTTATTACTATTTAGTTTCGTACCACACAGTCTGTGTGGCACTCGTCGGATAAAATTGCCAAATGCCGACGAGTGCCACACAGGCTGTGTGGTACGAAACTAAATAGTAATAAATGCCAAGCCAAATCTTCAGTGGACCATCCCGTTCTCAATTATAACACGCTCTACTTCACTATTGAGCACTCTGAAAACAGTTCTGCAGATCAACTTGTTGTTATATATATATATATATTTAACAATTATTCCACGAGCGCGCGTTGGATATGAGATGATAAATAGCCAACGAGGCGCGTAGCGCCTCGTTGGCTATAATCATCTCGTATCCAACAAGCTCGAGTGGAATAATTGTTTTATTAAAAACGTGAAATTAAATTATTAAATTTTTAGCTCCCTTTTAATTTTAAGCTGACACGTACGCTTGCCATATTTGTAGATTATGGTATATTGGCTGATATACCATAATGGCTAAGCCAATAAAAAGTCTTGAATTGCATTATCCAATGATCTAGTTTTTAATAAATATATATATACTTGAGTAGTCCATTTGCTACTGTAATCGCTCCTTCTTTGTCGAGCACTGTCATGGATCCTACGTTGCCTATTTCGCTTATATATATATATGTATATATATATAGGAGAAGTAATTTGGCACACGAGGACGGACAACTTCGAGCGAAGGAAGACATATACTCAATAAAAAGTCTAAAAAGTTTAATAAAAAACGTTTCGGTCCGAGACCTTCATCAGTTATATATCTATATATATAACTGATGTACTGCAGACAGTACTTTTTTTTTTTTAAATCAATGTTTTATTTACAGAGGTAGTTGATTACTTACAATGGTTGACTATAATTATTGGATAATTTAGATACGGTGATTGGGATCACAAAAAATCAGGGGAAATTACATTTGATAGTAAATAACAAAACATCTGAAGGTGAATACCGCTGTGCGGTGCGGCGCATTGGGGAACTAATGCATTACTAGGGGTTCATTGCTCGTAGCTTGTGGACGAGTTGGATTACATTAAAGGCGTAACTGGTAGTCGTTCAGGAAAGGTTTCATATTCTTTACACTATTTACAGATGGGGGGGGGAGCTTCTGCACAGTGCATCAATTAAGGAGATCCGACGAAGGGGGTAGTTGGGGGGGGGGGGTTTAAATCTTTATTATAAGTTGCTGATTCGTGAAGGAGCACAGGACATTCCGGTAAGCCCAGAATGTGGTAAAGATGGCGCGAGGTGCAATGTGAAAGGCGGCTGTTATGCGTTGGCGAATGCGGGTCTTAATTTTAGAGATAATGGTTTGAGCGGATGGCCGTTTAGATTCGAAAGTGTCGAGGTTCCGGGCGGCCCACAGCTCATTTAAGGTGAGTTTTATTAGAAAGGAGGTGATGGCCTTTGAATGCGCCCAAGAGGAGCCTTGGGGCAGCCCTTGGCGTAATAAAATAATAGATTCGGAAAGTAAAAGAGGTTGATCATAAAACTGATTTATCAGATTTGACATCCAGCTCCACACAGGAGACACGAGGCGGCACGAGCAGAAAGCATGAGAGATCGCTTCCCGCTCGCCACATCCCGCGCATTGATCGATCACGGCGAACTGGCGCCATGACTTGAGATAGGCCCTTGTTTTGACCACACCGTGAGCGATCCGCCACGCTATTTCGCTTTCCCAATTGGTACTCAGACCAGCACCGAAGATTTCCTGCCAGACATTTTGCCAAGTGAGTTTACAGCCCAACTGTCGCTCCCACTGTTCGACGCAAGGGAGCCGCTGGGGAGGAGGGGGTGTTAGCCTTGAGTAAAAGGTTCTCACCGTGAGGTCGGGGAGGGAATCGAAATTCACCCCCACCCGGTCGACTGTTGTCAGGGCGGCGCGGTAAATAAGGGGGTTGTTCATCCCCTAGATACTTGGGAACGTCGTTGGAGCGGAGAAACGCCCAACTTTTAATTCTGCGGCTCAGCGGAAAGCCGACCCAATATCGCGCAAAAAAGACCCATTTGGCCGCGTAAGTCGCGTCGCCCACCGGGGGAATCCACCGGAGTTTAAGGGCTCGCGATTTTTCCAGGGATGTACAACGGACAAACCTCCTTGTTGCCATGGTAATCGACAGACCTCGCGTTTAACAAGTTCTGTTTTTCCGTTCCACAGGAACTCCCAAATGGCCTTGGTGATGCGGGTGTGAACCCAGTCAGGCATTGTGACCACTGTCGCAGTGTACCAAAGTCCCGAAGCTCCAAGCGTGTTAATGAGCATAGATTTTCCTTTTAGGGACAGGGTCCTAGTGCGCCAGAGGTTAAGACGGTTTTCGAGTTTTTTAACCCGAGTCTCCCAGTTAGCCTGTTCTGTGTTAGCGTTACCCAAGTAGACCCCGAGGATTTTAAGCTTATCGGCTACCCATGCGATATTAACGGGGCCTGTGGTTCTTCCGGCCTGGGAGCCTATCCATACGCCTTCGGTCTTCTTGGGATTAAGGCGTGAGCCGGAGCCTCGCTCGAAGGTGTTAATTAGGTTAAAAGCGCGGGTTATAGAAAATTCGTTAGCCAGTATTAGTGTTGTGTCATCAGCGTACTGAGACACTTTGCAGGTTTTAGTAGTGGAGCCCGGAATGGGGATGCCTTCTATTTTGGGATCGCGGCGGATTGCCTGCCCCAGGGTTTCCACGATGAGGCAGTATAATAGTGGGGATAGCGGGCAACCTTGTCTAACCCCCCGCTGGAGGGGGAAGGACGAGGAAAGCCAGCCGTTGTTAATCACCCGTGAGGTAATGTCCGTGTAAATCACCTGCACCCAACGGCGAAAGTCGGGCCCGAAGTTAAAGCGCTCGAGAACGCGTTGCAGGAATTTGTGATTGACGCGATCGAAAGCCTTCTCCTGGTCGAGGCTGATAACAGTAGCTGAGAGCTTTTTGTGCCCCGCGAAGTCGATCGTATCGCGCAAGAGGAACAGGTTTTCGAAAATGCTGCGTCCAGGAACGCCGCAAGTTTGACCTTCACTGAGGATATTTGGTAAAACCTTTCTCATACGGTGGGACAAGGCCTTTGTCGCAACCTTATAATCCAGGTTCAGCAGCGAGATCGGGCGCCAATTCTTAAGCGACAGTGGGTCGTCTTTCTTGCAGAGCAGGCGTAGGATGCCCTGGCGTTGCGTGGCTGAGAGAAAACCCTCGCGGAAAGAAAAGTTGAGCGTCTCCACGAGGTCACCCCCAATGGACCCCCAAAAGCGGGAGTAAAATTCGGCTTGAAAGCCGTCCGCTCCCGGCGATCTACCCGATTCCATTTGTAAAAGCGCAGCGTGACACTCGTCAAGGGTCAGCTGCCTTCGCAGAGTTTTTGTTCTTCGGATGACAAAGTGGAATCTAATTGTTCCAGGAGCCAGTCTTGACTCGCTGGGTCGACGGGTTCCTCAGTGTAGAGTTCCTTATAGAAGGCTCTGCATTCTCCGAGAATGCCCCGGGAATTTTTAACCGTGGTTTGGGGGGTCACGCGCAATTCGTGAATTGCGTTACGTGACTGGCGGGATTTTTCGAGCTGAAAAAAATACCGCGTCGGTTTCTCTCCCAGCTCGGTCCATTCCTCTTTGCTGCGGAGAATACACCCTGAGATGGCTTCGTCATCCAGAGCTCTCAAGCGATCATTGATCTCGAGCAGTTTCTGACAGTGAGCGGCACTGTTCGAGTCTGCCTGTGACGACAAGTTACGAAATTCCCGATCAAGAGCGGCTCGCTCGCGCCTGGGAGTGTTAGCGGCGGTCACGCTATGAGATATGGCAATCTCTTTCAGTTGTAGTTTGCCCGCATCCCACCAAACCCGGGGGTCGGTGAAGAGGGGCTTTTGAGATTGCCAGTGAGGCCAAAAAGTTTCCACTTCGGCGCAGAACTCGTCTGATTTTAGTAGCCGCGTGTTAAATTTCCAAATGCCTCGGCCTTGGGGATTTGAATTCCCTAATTGTACGTTAATTGACACTTGGTGGTGGTCTGAGTACGGGAAAATGTCGCTTTTGTGCGCACGCACTACTCATCTCCACGCGCGAGGAGTATACAACCGATCTAGCCGACAACCGACCGAATGTGGGCCGTTAAACCAGGTAGATAAACGACTAGTGGGGTTTTTGGCGCGAAAGACATCCTCGAGGGCAAGTTGGTCCGTCAATGCATACAAATCTGGAATTCCCTTATCCCCCAAGCTGTCATCGCCTCCCCATTTATCCAACCGGATGTCTGGAACACAATTGAAATCGCCTGCGATAATTATTTCTGTATTGTGCATGACGTAACGCCACAAATTCGCGAAGAACGTGACGCGTTGAGAAGGTTGATTTGGAGCGTAAATATTGAGAACTTGAAAAGAACGGGTGTCTGCTTTGATTTTCGCAGTGACAACCCGGCCCGCTGTGTCGATAGAAAAATTTTCCATTTTAACTGTGCTCCGGGGGTGGATAAGCAAGCCCACTCCGCCCGATCGCGTTGTGCCTGGAGACCAGCATGCGTGACCGCCCGAGTGTTTCTCCCACAGCTTACCTTTCGTGACATCCGGTAAATGTGTCTCCCGAAGGAGATAGATGTCAAAATTCTGCCGTTTGAGATGATTAAAAACTTTGTCCCGCTTGGGAAATTCGGCGATGCCGTTTACATTGAGTGAGCAAATAGACACCGCCATAATTAAAGGAAACGGAAAAATGAAGTTGAAAGCGAACAAGTCATTACAAACTAAGCGTTCAGGAAAAGTTTGTAGTCTGCCTGGGCGACTTGGAAAAATTCGAGAAGCCTCGCAAAAGCGTCAGCTTGCACAGTTCCAGTAAGCCCTTGCCATTGTTGTTGCGTGGCGTTGGAAACTTTTAGCTGGCGACCTCGTTGTTTTGTGTGATCACCGTGTTGGTGGTAACAGTAGTAGCCTTGGCACTTGTAGAAAAAAGCGGCCGGCGCCGCTTTCATAAATGCTTGTCTGTGAGTTCCTTGACGGGCCAGGGCGTTTAGAAAGTGAGTGAGTTCCTGTCCCGAGGGTTCCGAGAGCGTGGTGTTTTCCTGAGGGGTGGGCTGGTCAGGGGCGGTGTCGCTCGCGCTCGAGGACGGGTCATTTGAAGTTTCCCCTGTGGCGGCAGTAGAGGGCGTGGGGATGAATTGCTTGGCCGGAACACTCTCCTCGTCGCTGCTTTCTACAGGGTGGGGAGCGTCTCGTTTTCGGCGCGGGGCGGGTAACGGGGTGGTGTCCGTAGTGTCTTGCTCGTTAGAGGTGACAGCTTCTGCGTAGGTCGAAGGATGGCTTGAGAAAAGGTTCTGAGTCTCCTCTGAGCCCCAGTCCCGTGGGGCTGCGGCGATTTCGTCCAGCAAAGCGGACTCACTGGGGTCCTCTGGAGGGGACTCTGGCGGTGGTTGTGGGGGTGGAGGGGCTGGTTGTACCCGGCGCCTTCTGGGACAGTTTTTTACTACGTGCTCTGTGGACTGGCAACGATAGCACGTGCTAGGCTGTCCAGCATATTTAAAGCCAATTTCAACACCACCGATCACTAACCGTTTTGGAATGTCCCTCGTGATGTTAGTGAATTGTGCGACACGTATGCCGTTTTCAGTGTGTGTAAATCCTTCTTCAGGGTAGTGAAGTCGTCGTAATTTCGGCGATGCAAGCGTGCCATAGGTGTTGAGGAGTTGAATTAAATCGTCGTCAGGGAATTCCAATGCGACGAAAATCGAGACGTGAATCGATTTCGCGCCCAACAAGCGTGGTTGCTTTCGCTCATCTCCATAATCGAAGCCAGTATTCGCAAGTTCTGCCGCACATTCTGCGTCATCTAAGGTTATATCGAAGCATTTTCCTCCGAATTGGGGCACTATGCCGGTAATACGTTTCGCAAAATCAGGCAGGGATTTTGCGATGTTGATAGAATCAAGTTCCATAGAGTCATCGATGATTAATCGTACTGTTCGCCTGTGTGCGAAAACCGGCCTGGGACGGCTGAGCGCCATGTGTTTGCCAGAAAAAACACGCAAAACAGAACGCACAAACCGCCGTACTCATTCCTTCTTTGCTGTGAGAAACACGAAAACCGTCTGGCGTTAAGTTGTCTCGAAATTGGCCTCAAACACTCAGAAAAAAACGGACTAGTCTGCCTTTCGGACTAAGAACAGATATTACGCTCGAACTTAGCCAAAAGGCCGACCGACTTTACACTGTTTCGGCCTTCTGGGCCTCATCAGTGCAGTGCTGAAGCTATGATGGGGGAGAACCGATATGCATCCCCAAACGATCCCACACTTGTGGTATCGTCTAAATATGTGTCTAATACGCCTCTGGCGAACCACTGCATGATAGACTCTTTTTTGCCTTTTTTATTAATTTCCTGATAAATTATTTGCTTCAATCAGTATATATCAGTATATCAAGAATACCTCAGAGAAAACGGCCAGCTATGGCATCATGTGATCATTAAAAAAGTGAGCACACTTTTTTTTCACCGACTCTTTGTTGAGTTTTGGTACATATGTTTTCACCCTGTTATAATAACAATAGAAAATGTTGTGTCGTAACTAAGTATTCTTCCAGACGGATGGGCAAAGTTAAGAAAACAGCGTATTCCTTTCATATAATTGCGAATACACTTACAATGTTATGTCCGCTTTTCTTTCTCATATTAGTTCCTTCACAAAAATTTTAAACAAGGAATGGGTGTTAGCATATCAACTGGTCTGCGCTAAAACCTATTCAGCGCTCGCGGTAAACGAAAAGCACCAACTAATGACCTTTTTCAAACAAAATTTCAATTACATGAGCCGCTGCCGTTTTTACTGATCCGAAAGAACAGTGTCTGTAGATAAATTGTGTAAACTCTTCTGATAACCGAATCGTACAATTTCACTATGTGACCCAGTTAAGGTATAACCTTTTTTTTCACTCTAAATTTGCTTTGATTTCTCATTTGTTAATTAAGTTTCACTTGCTCTGGCTGTTTACTGTTTTCCTAACTAAAGTAAAAATCACCCGAGAGCAAAAAGCTCAGTTTCCAAAGATTTTGCTGCGTGCTTATTTACTCGCTCAATTGAGAATTATTCCTACTCCCTTCATTTTGATTTCATCTGTCGTAGCCAAAGCGTTCCGCAGAGTTATCCTTAGCTTTGACGTTGAAGCTTAGTTTCATTTGGCTCACTCTCACCCAGAGTTCAGAGTTCTACAGAAAAAAAAAAAAAAAGATTTAAAATGGAAGAGCTCATTCAGAGCCTAAGAACCAGTGTAATTGCAGACAAATTTCCACAGTCCATTAATCCCTTTCTGAGAGTTACGGAGTGGAAATTTTCAATCGCATTCAAAGCTAAAAAATTGTTTGACTACGAGTTTTCTCAAAAACGTATCAATGATTAATCGTAAGTTTTAACTGAAACGAGCGTTGTTGCAAGTAGCAGGAACAACGACAGGTTTCGCTTATCTTCGAATCCCAGAAATGAGTCAGCCTCGTTCTTAAGAAATGAAAGAAGGAAGGGAGGCAAACAAAAGCCTGGCTTTTCAGGCAGGTGTCTTCCTATTACAGGTAAGTGACCAAAAAGCTGACACACTTAAGATTTAATCGATAGATGACCGATTGATCAATTCACTGCCAATCACAGTAAAGATCCTCGTCTTTAGAAAACGTTCACTCCGTGCTCTTTGTGAAGGATTTTCGAGGCCCTTCTTTCAACTTGGCAAATCGGGTCACGAGGGAACGGGATTGTATGTCCAGTTCTGTTTGAGCCCTTCAAATGGAAGTACGCGCCTCGTCCCAGGTTACGTTTACCATATATCGTTGACAACCGGTTCCTACATGGGAGCAAATAATATATATAGGTCAACTTTTAACGTCGATTTTGTCGCCGCCACGAGGTACCTACACTAACTAACACACTCTTGTCGCCCACAAGCACAAATGCATGGCGGCGAACAAGCTTTGGGAGGCGGTCGAGGTTCTAGGAAGGGGGTGCGGTCACCTGAGCCCGGGAAGTATTTTAACCTATCTGCTCTCGGAAGTGATTGACTTAATATCTTTCAATACAAAAATACAAGTCCAGTTAATCGGAGTTTAAAATTCACAAACCTATCAGCTAGGGCTGTTTTCTTAAGATAATATTATTTTTTGAAGTAATTGAATAGCAGCCAGAGAGAGAATTCCAAATCAGGTCTCGGGGGTTAAAGGGTAACTTTTAACAGTACTAAAACAAGGGAAAACTCTGATGTGTGCATGACAGCAAGTGCTGTGAAACACCACCTCGCCTATTCCGTCTTCTAACTCAACTAATATGTACACATTAAATATATCTTATTAACCAAGCGCGAGGGCCGTACTGGGAGAATATCGGCCCGAGGTCTTGACAGTACGGACCGAGCGCAGCGAGGTCCGTACAAAAAAGACCGAGGGCCGATATTCTTCCAGTACGGTCCCGAGCAAGCTTGGTTAATAAGAGATTTATTATACGACTGAAGTTTAAAGGGACACAAGTGCGGTATCATTCGGGACCATTCGGGACAATGCCCAGTCCAATACTGAGAGAATATTGGACCGGCAATAGAGCATTTTGATCGGTTGAATTTAGTTATTGGCCCTCTGACTGCCCGAGTCGTGTAATAAGGTCTGTTATGCGCTGTTTTGTCGATCTAGTACCTAAGAGTAACATCCTTCAAGGTTGGACAATTTTCAAATTGCTCGTGTAATAGTTTGGTCGTCTCGCAGAACGAATGGTCCACTTGATATACAAGCTCATCAAGGTTGCCTAAAAAAACATGATACAGAAGAAAAACGTACATAAATAGCCCCTGAGAAACCCTACGTCAAACTGTTCATTATATTATGTGCAAATTACTTTTAGATGAAAGAAACCGCCCAATAGAAAATGATTAAATTTAAATTAAATGAATGAAACAAAGGCATGTGGATGTTTCAGAGTGCTACTGATGAGGGTTCTATTAACGCTAATAGGATCACATTTTTTCGGATGCATAAACAGTGAAGTAAAGATTTTGGCTTCTACATTATCTGTAAGTTATCCATTTGAATTAGAAAGAGCAACATTCGTAGGGTTGCAAAGTGAATTTTATCTGTACGTTTTGAAGTCTTGCGATGCAGTTCTTAAAATGTCTCAAGCGATGTATAAAATTGAAAACATGCGGCTTCTCATTTTCATGAAAAGTTTTCTGTACATTACCTTTCATGTTTCTCTCAAAGCTGTCATACAAAAGGAAACTATATTCGTCAGACTGTACCTGTATATGATAACACATCATTAGAAACTACAACCAAATCTTTCACACTTCTACGTTAACAGCTCTTTGCTTGAATTGAGCTCTTTATTTACTTCAGTCCTTTGGTAGATAGTTATAAAAATCAGAAACCTCAAACAAGCCTTTTTGGAAATTTCATGCTCACAACATTTGACTTAAAAGGTTCTCGCTACTTATTGGAATCATTTGGAGATAGTAAAACATTCACAGAAGGCTGGAGTAATTAACGTCTACAGGTTCTGAACAATGTATGTGCTGATCTCTACTTACGGGAACTGATTCATCACCCAAAGATTGTTTGACCAGAAACTCCAGTTCACCAAGTTGATTCAGTGACGTTTCCCACTGTAAACAGTCAAATAACTAGTTAAGGTTATGTTTACCAGAGAGATTCCGATGACTGTGGCGACAAATAAAAAAAAATGGTGTGGTTTATCCACATCCTCACCAAAGCCTTGATGCTGTTACAGTCATTGTTCAAACCCTCCTCGACCAGGAGAATGAGGACAACTTTAGAGTGGGCTTGTACATACAGATTCACATGAGTTAAGCCTTCAACCTATCAAATCAGAGCACGGAAAAAACGGTTAAAAAGTATTATATTCATTTTGGTCTTTCTTTTAATAGCTTTCCAAACTTCACGTGGCAAGTCTGGAAACTGGGCGATATCTAAAACTGAATCTGTAACTAACTCATTTCCTATTTTCTAGGAGAACGTTATGTGTGTGCTCAAGTTGAGAGCGGGATGCACCGTTGAAGGTGTTAGTGCGCGCGCGTTTATCTGATCTAAATTATTACGAATGAATGCGAATGCACACGCGCATTTATTCGAGCAGGTCAAAGACGACAAAATGAGCGTCTGAGCGTAAGATCATGAGAGTTTTTCAGTAACGTGCTGGCGCACACGCTGTCAGGTCAACTGGATAGAGACGCGTGGGTGCGAATGCACACGCGTGTGTTTATCGGACCAGTGAGAAATGAATGAGCGTGTGCACACGCGCTCCTGAGCGCCAGTAAGTGACTAAGGGGTGCAGATGCGCGCGCATATGCTTAAACAGGTAAGTGACGAATGAATGTGAATGCTAGCGCGCGTTGATGTGAGCTGGTCAGTGACGAAACAATGAGCGTGCGCGCGCGCGATCATGAGGGCTTATTAGGGACGAATTGGGGACGGGTCGATGATGAAATAATAGGGAACTTTAGCATCACGTTTACGGCAAACGGCGAACATGAGGAGGTCACGTGACCACCGCTTTGCCGTCACGTTTGAAGTTTGCGGTTCCAGTTTCGACGGGAAGAAGGCGCTCCAGCCGTAAGACTTACGGGAAGGTTTTTTGGCCACTTAACGAAACCAACTTACGTTTGACACTTTTCGTAAGAATTTTCTACCATTTATGGATCCAAATGTGGTTTTTTGTGATTAAGAAAACAATGTATTTTGCATGGAAGAAAGCCGAGTGGCGAAAGAACTTGAAAACAAAATGGCGGCTCGAAGTTCCTAAACATGTGCATGCAAAGAAGCACAGTTATGGTGTTCTGTATCAATGTATGCCTTCTTCCATTTCTAGAAAATGCCTTTTAGATAGCCAAACACTTGCCAAGAGGTGATGCTGGCGACCGAGGTTGGCCCAGCGAAGGCCAAAATGTCCCGCTGATTATAAGGAAATTCTGAGGGTTTTTTCCCCTATTTTTTCGGAAGACAAAAAAACCCGTCGTGCTCTCAGGGCGAGCTTGTAGAAAAAGGATGAATGGCCTTATCTCAAAATACCTTGAAGAAGATAAAAAGGCTGTTAAAAGGTAGGCTTTTCTCGCCAAAAGACGTCAACGCCATGGTAAATTCAATTTTGGTGACGACGGCAAATGGGAACCTCAAACCGCTAGCAGCCGTTTGCCGTTTGCAGTAAACGCGATGCTAAAGATCCCTAATAAGAATGCACGTGCGCGTTCAAGTGACGAGTGAAAGCGCACGTGCACGCGATCATGCAATCTCATAGCTGACCACAGAACCAGGCATATAATGAGTTTGACTAACTTTAAAGTGGGTCCTTCATGAATCTTTTGAAAGAATGGAAACGACGTGGAAAATGATGAAAAACAAAGTTCCTAAAGCACTTACTTGATTCATGTCATCTCCTCCTTCTTCGTACAGCAGTAACTCTTCCCTTTCCCTACTTGTGGAGGAGGGCGCGTCACCCAAAGGCGGTTCAAACCATTCAGGCGATTCCTCATCCTCCATTTCTTCAAGAGCAAGGTCAATCGGTGGTAAGTCGGTGTCATCAGTCACGTATGTCCCTTCTAGGCCATTTGTGACAAAAATCCCAGAATCATGTTCAACTATGTCAATGGGTGGTACAGAATGAATTCCCTCGGACACCAGAGCGAGTCCGTCAGACGCAACACCTTTATCAACTGAATTAGCATGTTGAGACGCGTTGTTCTCCACACTGGCCAACGAATCTCGCGTATCTTTTGCAATACTGGTATTCAAGCACGCAAGCGACTTATCCAAAAATTTCTCAGGTCCCATGTTGAGATTACGAATTGGAAACGAATCGCATACTATCGGGGTCTTGATTAAATCGCTTCTCAAGCTGTTTCCTTTGTTGAGGCTTAAATCAGACGGATCCGACTTTTCAGCGACATCTGCAGCATATGATAGCCTACTGTCCTTTCCTTCGTTGCAGACACTATGATCAGATAAGGGAAGATTTGTTTCTAAAATAACTGGAGGATTAGCGACTGAGAGCTTCCCCAACGTTTGTTCCCCAGAACAAGAATTCTCATTTGTGAGAGTTTTGCTGGATTTATCCGCACCGCATTTACGTCCAGATTGACAAAAAGAGTTACCACACGACATATCACTTGATTTTTGTAACGCAAAGCACGCCTGGCAACACGCAACGCGATTCGTAACGTTTTTATCACCCTTATTTTTCATCTGGGAATTCTTCTGATGAGCTATGTCTACAGCCTGAGTTATGAGATCGTCCAAAATTAACTTACACATTTCTACCTCGTGACTGGAAAAAGACTTAATTGAACAGTAACTCGATCGTTCACACGAAGACGATGAACTACAGAGCACTCTTTGGTCTGTTTCCTCTTCATGTTGCTGCCTTTCACACGGCAAACTGGAACAGTCAACTACTTTTCCACTTCCGGATGAGGCATTACAGGGCATCTCTGTGCGCTTTTCTTCCCCATACTGTTGCGTCTCGCATTGTAAATTGAGATTTTCAATGACATTTAACCCAACCACATCAACGGTTTCCATAACTACGCTAGTATCGGTAGATAACGAACTTTCAAAAGAACTGCTGTCAAAAACCGAGACAGAACTTGTCGCTCCAAATTCAATCCCAGCTCTCCCACCTTCCGAGTCTGCGCCGTCTTTCTCGGCCCTTTTCTCAGCTGAGGTAGAGGTCACATTTTCATTGTTTCTCTCACTTTCATTTGCAGTTTTACATCTTTCTTCCACAGTTGCCACAATGGTACCGCGACCTTGTTCGTTCGCTGGTGCAGTTTCATCAGACTCCACCACAAGGTTCGTCTGCACCACAAGCGTTTCACTTGACTCGTTTTTAAGCAGTTGGTGAGTAGAGTCTTCATGATCTGCAACTCGAGAATCGCCATTAGGGCTCTTAGTTGTCTTGAGAGGTGTACCAGAAGCGAGATCTTTTGTTGTAGAATTTCTTTCTCTTCCTGGAGATCCAAAATCTAATCCCCCATTTGACTTTGCACGAAGATCACTAGAGAGTCGAGTCAAGCTGTCGTTAAAGTGCTTACTATCATTTGCATTACTTTTCCGCCGGTAGGACGAATCCCTTACAGTAGCCGAGGAGACTGTCGTGTATACATCTGGAAATGTCTTAGACGATTGTCTCGAAGGCGGCTGTCTATACGCAGATTGGGCCAAAGCATCGTAAAGGTTTAGGTATTCAGACAAAGTGAGGAACGCATTCAGGATACGAACACCAAACGGGAGAGAACATTCTAGAAAAAAAATAACCTCAGCGTCAAATGTAAAATATCCATTCCCACCACCTACTCACGAAGTCGTAGAAAACGGTCCCAGAGCTAGTTGTCAAACCAAAACAAAGTAAGGAGAAAGCGAGATGCCTTGTCAGGGCAGCTGTTTCCTGACACTTACTTTGGTTCTAAGCAGATTAATACAAATAAAGCTCACCAGTTTTAACGGGCCTTGAAGGATGCTGTATCAAATATAAAAAAGTAATGATAATATTAAGAAATAAATATATCATTCGACCACTAAATTACACACAATAAATATAACATTGAGTATAAATTAATGAAAGAACGAAAAAGGAAAAGAAATATCACCGTCATGACTAAAAGTGCACAAAAAAGTTTAAAGTAAGTTCTAGCAAAGGAAGTAAAAACCCAGGATGTTTAGGAAATTGATTAGCATAAGGGCAGACGGTTACTTTTCTCCTTCTTCGTTTAGTTTCGTTTCCATTGGGAAGACATCACAGGTGAGAGACAGTGTCTGAGCAAACGTCCAAAGCCTTGGCAACTTCTCAAAAATGCTTCGCTGTGTGTCGTATTTTAAACTATTTTTACAGTGTTCGGAAATGTCCTTATTCTGTTGCTTACATGACTTTGATAAGGCTTAAGAAGAAGAAGCCTCTCTGTTATGGATGGCTCCAACTGACTGCACAAGATCCTGAAAAAATACACAATAACAGAACAATACTTTAACTGATTTCATAACTTAGATATAATTTTTCTAAGTGTGGAATTATAAAAACAGATTATTACTTTTTCCATTACTACGAGAAACACCTCTTGTGATAGTCCATTTATTGTTCATTTCCAGACCTCAGAGGCTGACCTAAATTCAAAGGTGGACAACACCAGATGAATACTTCTGCGCTTTACACCTCATTTGAGAGTTGCTTTGTGGTGGGCAAAGGATCTTTAAGGGCGGCGAAACCAAAATGACAGCCATAGTTCTACATGGAGTTGAGCTGTTTGATAATGCTTTTGATGATGTACTTCTTGCTAATGAGACGTTTGAAGGTACAAACAGGATTGAATATCATTAATGCTTACTTGTTTCGGTAGAGAATGCACCCTCCAAGAACATGTTTTCTACGTTGGCATGCTTGGAGAAAGTATGATGCCTTTGTAAAACAAGTGGCTGCAACTCTCTGTCAACAAAAAAAAAAGTCAGTTTAACAAAGGAATAACGATGTTTGGAGTTTGATACTGGGATGAAAGGATTTTCTAAATAAGTGTACATGACTATGGAGTAACACAGGGTCTGGGATGGACCAAGGAAAAATAGGGACAGTGAAAACAGAAGATAGACAGGAGAGAAATGGATGGGTAACAGGAAATAATATGGGGTAAGATGGGAGGGTACTGGGTGAGAGCAGACATAACATGACTCGATGAAATAGAATGGGTGGGTTGAGAGGGGATAGATGAAATAGAATGATTCGAGAATATATATGTATGATGCATGATCCTCGCAGTAGAGAGCGCTATTTATGCAATAGCGAAAATCAGACCTGAAAAAAAATCAGGCCTGTACGGGATTCGAACCACTGACCTCTGCGATACTAGTGCAGCGCTCTACCAATTGAGCTAACAAGCCAACTGGGAGCAGGCCGTTACGTATCTAATACCGCAGTTCAAAGTATATGAACTTCATATATTCATTGTATCAGAGAATATATAGTAAGCAATGACAAGGGATGGGAGATTACTTGAGGCTGGACGAGAAAAGATGAGTGTATAGGATGGGATGAGTGGGCAAAAATGAGATGGCACAAAATAGAATGAGATAGGCTGAGATGAGAAGAGACTAGATGGCAAATGATTGAATTAAACAGGATGGGATGGAAATAGTGGAGAAAGGGTGAATGAGCATAGAATATGATTGAAAAGTGAATGGTCAGTGTAGAAGGAGATGAAATGAGATAAAATAAGAGGACAAAAGATGAGATGAGGAGGGACAGAAATGAGTGGGAAAGGAGAAGCTGAAAGAAAATAGATGTTGATCGAGTGGAATTGGGTGAAACAGGATAGGATAAGAATGGATAAAATGCATTGGGGTGGGTCAAAAATGGGATTGGATGGGATTAGATAAAATATTGTGAACACTAAATTTGTGATCAAGTAAAATTCCCAGACCAAAGAAAGTGATTGTAAGACTTTCATCTAGGGTGACCATAGCTCAGATTTCATGTTAACACTTTTTCCTCACTGCAATCAAGCATTTCAAATTGATACTGTTTCTTCCAAAATACACCAACAAAAGCACAATAAAGCTTCATAACACATACTTTGGGCAGATCAAGAAATGGCAAAGGATCAAACACTCCTGGTAGGAAATCACCATAATGACGGACAAAATGTAAATAACAGTCCCAGATCATACTCATCCAAGTCAGGAACATCTTTTGACTCTCACACATCTGCAAAAAGTTAAAACATTCCACCAATTACATTACAAATAATGAAATTGCAAGCATGAAGATAAAATCAACTACTAGTTCTGCCAAGTTGATCCTATAATATCATAGTAATTTACATTTTATGAAGTAAGGTGAACCCAAGATCAAGAGTTATTTACACACAGTGTATTAGCATATTCAGTCACTGGCTTTGATCTATTATTATTACACGACTCGGGCAGTCAGAGGGCCAATAACTAAAATCAACCAATCAAAATGCTCTATTGCCGGTCAATATTCTCTCAGTATTGGACCAGGCACTGTCCCGAATGGTCCCAAATGGTACCGCACTTACGTCCCTTTGAACTTCAGTTGTATAATAAATCTCTTATTAACCAAGCTTGCTCGGGACCATACTGGAAGAATATCAATCCTCGGTCTTTTTTGTATGGACCTCGCTGTGCTCGGTCCGTACTGTCAATACCTCAGGCCAATATTCTCCCAGTACGGCCCTCGTGCTTGTTTAATAAGATATATGTATTGTACTTCTCAACTGACCATTCTGATTCGCTCCAATGAACCATGGTAGAAGGTGAAGGTACTGTGAAGTGTCTGTAGTTGTGTTATCAATAGTGAGTCAGGCTCATTAAGGCTCCCTCCAAGTGCCTGGAATAAAAGTTGTGAACTCTGAGCCAAAGAAAGTACACACAAAGTTGTACATACCACCATAAGGTTTGCATAGCAACTATATGACAGCTGAGTTAGGGATGAAGAGTTATCATGTTTCTATATAAGTTGCTAGAAAACAAAGTTTGCTTCAAATACACTTTCAGTTTCTAGATGTTTTGAATAATTTATTAATAATGGAATAAAAATTTCTCTGTAAGACTTAACTCCAAAGTGCCTTGTTTATAAGAGCTAGCTACCTACCTAACATATGGTCAAACTGGTACTCCATTCATATTACATGTATAAAAAACACATCATTAAATTATGTTATTGAATAAACACAGTTTTATTGCCCTATGCAAGTATATTGAATTGAACATCAATAAAATTTATCTGCAATCATTACCAGGGTGTATTTGCCAGAATGAACAGTTGCCACTTTCTCTGACTGCAGTTTACAAAGGGCTGGTCTGGCTTGAAGAAAGCCATGCATAAATTGTGACATTCCAACAAGTTGTCCACATACTGAGACTCGATCTTCAATGGATGCCTTTCAAAGGAATAAAAATCAGCTTAGGCACAAAGCTAACCATCGCAGTTTTATTGAACAAGTTTTCTGACTGTCAAATCTGAGAGAATTACCCAGACAGTTCTTTTGTCTTCGGTTAAACAAAATTTGTTGGAGCTGTGGTAGCCTGATGGCTGGTGAGCTGTACCCTGGATCAAAAGGTCTAGGTTTGAGGTCTAGCCTGAGGTTCCCCAATACCCATCTACACCCCAGGTGGAGGCAGCGACTGTAAGACTAAATTCAAGTGTCTCATATGAGAAGAAAGCCCAAAGCTTTCAATCTAGATGCAATAACATTATGCCACTGCATTTACGTGATCTCTGATTTATCATAAATTGAACAGTTATACTTATAATAACTCAAATGTGACATAAATAATTGACACAAAGTTCAGGTTCCAAAAGCATCGGGACAAGTGCTAAGAAAGAAGCAAATGAGTACAATAACAAGCTGATTGTTAGACTCGGTAAGGAGTAAACTGATGTTAACAGAGCGTAAACTTGAATAATCCCTTCAAGTGTGAGATGCGGATGTATTTGGAAACGGCTCAATCCGAGACAATTATTGAACTTACGTAAGAACTAAAAAAGGGAACCAAAAACATTACCGATGGAGGATAGAAGTAGACGATTGCATTTTCAGGTGGATCTGCTTCCTTTTTCACGGCATCTCGATCGTAAACAAAGAATACGAGGCCCTCAAAACTGCAATTGAAATTAGAGTTTTTCTGTTGTCGAATCAGTTCATTTCGACAAATCCAAATAATTCAACATACAATACCTTGTTGCTCGTACAGGGGCGATTAGAGCGGTCATATAGTTACCGGTTTTTACAAAAGTAAGTCAATACACGAATCACTTTTCAGGGAAGAACGGAAGAAAGATTAAATAAACCCCTGTGGCGTGATGATCAAGGAGCGGCAAAGTATGCGTGTCACGAGAAGCTTAGCAACCGCCCTCGTTTCACGTGAGGGTTACACGTTCTATATACCCTCAAAAGCGGCTCGTACTAGTTTCCTCGCGCGGGGAACTGATAACTCTTGCGTCACACGCGAGAGAAACGTGGGAAAGAAGCGCGAGATGTCGCGCGAGATTAAAAGACGAAAATTTACAACAAAGATGGCGGCGCGAGGATTTTTTTCTACTTTTGTGAGAAGTTCACCTAAGAGTGTGTATTTGATGTGTTGTGCGGGCACTGTGAATGCAGGAGATAGAAACTAAGATAAAAAGACGATTTTCGGAGAAGTAAAGGTTGCTTTACTTCACATCTAAAAGAAATAATCAACCGATATGAAATCTTGCGACGGCGAAAAAAGAAGAACTCAAGTGAAGGATAATCTACCTGAAGTGGAAGAAGACTTTGAAACTTAAAGGGAAATATTATATAGCCTGAAGTCGTGTGTAGGATTTTTAAGATGAGCCTGGGAGGCTGTCTTTGACAGCTGTTTAATGATTTTCTTAGCGGTAAACGTCTGTAAACATCAGATCGTAGGCGGTCGCGCGAACACACGCAATTGTCAGCGGTAGCTATAACAGATCATGAGCAAATGTCGATCTTATAGAATCCAGATTTTTAAATGCGCGAGAACGCGCGTGGAAATTGCTAAACTCACGAAAGCTATTGCATGAAAACAAGTCCGGTGACCCCTTCTTTTTATTGGTCCAATATGATAATAACGTCGAAAGGAATCATCAGGAAAAAAAATGGAAAATTCTACGGAAGGAAATTTGCGATGTGTGAAAATTTCCTTTTTTCTAGATTTTCTGAAATTCCGCTTCGCAGAATTTTTTAAAAACCTTTGTGCATTTTCCTTTTCAAATGCCAAAAGCAATCACTGAAAAAAATCACGGGGTCACCGGGTTAGTTTTCGAATTATTTAAGCCACAAGCTAAAAAATACGTCTGAATAAGCCTATGAAAGCGTTGCCATGGAAACTGCTAGTGACGAAATGACATCTATTTTTGGATAACCAATGATTATATAATTCAACCCCGTAAAAGTGTTCAACTGGCCTTGGTCAGTCTTTCTGTTGTATTCTTTCAAAGTTACAAACCATCAAAAAGATGAAAACCGGTACGAGCCACCTTAATTGATTTTGTTAGTTTGTTAGTTAATTAGTTTGTTCGTTTTTCGCGTTGGAAATTGATAAATGATACAAATAAAGATTTTTGCACAGTTATTAAAAAATCAGCGATGAAAAGAACTCTGTTTTCCACCCTGGAACAAAGTGTACAAACTTTTACGCTTCGAGTCAAGAAAGAAAATGTAGGCTAGCTCATAAGAGAGTTTTGAAGTTTTGTTTGAGATGATCTGGGATGTTTTTTTCGTGTTAAAAGTTACTTTTTAAAAGATGTTTTAAAACCTGACTCGGCGACTTTCATTTCTTATCAACGTTAAAAAAAAAAAAACTCTATACAGTTTTTCTTCTTAATACCTTAATATTAAATATAGTTTAATGTTATTTCCATATAAAAAAAATTGCAAAATATATTGTCAGGGTTTAATTTTTCATTTCTGGTAGCCTGGGGGGGGGGGGGGGGGTACCAGAAATGAAACCCTTAACTTTCATAAGGTCGATCCCATCTTGAGTCAAAACTGAAAGTACACCCTACCTACTAACTTAAACAAGGTTCTATCACTTAAAAAACTAAATAGGAGAGTTATAATTATATCTTCTCTACCCTGTGAGGGATAGAAAGATGGCGCTAGCTGTTAACTCTTTCAAAATAGCAAGAAGTTGTCACCTGTTACTCGTTTTCCGAGTGAAGAAGCTTATGCGGACTACTACTTTGACCAATCATTTATTTATTTAATGATTTGTACCAAGTACTGGAGCTGAAACAATAGGACTTGGGTCCCCTACGAGGTTTAAGCTCCAACAAACCCACCCATCCAACCCCAGGGGAAGACATCCATCACATAGTAATCTCGTGCGTGGGAAATTCCTACCCCTAACCCTGCAGGAGACGGGACCTCCATTTATTCGTCCCTATCCGAGAAATAGAGGATATTACATGGCCGCGCGGGGATATGAATTTTATCTTCGAGTGCTGAAAGTATCTCTCACGAGTGAGCGCAGCGAATGAGGGAAAGATACTTTCAGCACGAGAAGATAAAATTCGTATCCCCAAGCGGCCATGTAATGTTCTGTTTATTATATGATACTGATGAAATTTCCACATAAAAGACAACTTTTTTTATTCATTTTCGAAACAGCAATTGGGTAATTATGTTAGTAACCATGGCCACACCAATATCCTCACACGTAAAAGATAAAAATAGTATCTTCACTGCGCGCGGTGAAGATATGATTTTTTAGTAAAAGGAGAAATCCTGGTATTTCATCGGTATCTATATACTAAGACTAGAATATCTAACCATTTCTTAATGTTATAGAAAGGTACCATATTCTTCTCAATTATTTTAAGATCTTGAGTGTTGGTCTGGCCGGGGCTCGAACCCTCGACCTCCCGCACAACAGTCCAGCGCTCTATCCATTGAGCTAACATGACAAAACCCTTCTTTTTGTGAAAGTAAACACCATTGTTATTAGCTGCCAGCATTTACAAAGGGTCAAAATGATCTAGAGGGAAGGAAACATTAATAAATGTCTCAGCCAAAGTTACTCAATCATTGCACACACTTGAGATATTAAATATATCACCTCATTTAATGGAAGCAAGAGAAATTGGTTTTAGATAAAGATAGTTAAATTTTTTTTAGGAAAAAAATTTCAGAAATTCATGATAACAATGACAATTTTTTAAGTTTTATTTCTTATTTCGCAGCCAAATTGTGAAACAAAGTGACAGCGCAAGAAGTGTCCCTATTCAACCTTCTCCCCTTTGATCTTCCGTAGAATATTTAGCGTGATATACAGAAAAACTTTGTCAGCATATTTTTAACAATCTCTCTTACTTCTGTGACCCTCCAGCAATAAACAATAAGATTTAGTGACGAGTTGAAATAAACAAGACTGATGGCAACAAACTTTGCAATAGCTGACGTAGAATCAGCGGGAGAAAGGCTTAAGCGCAAAGTATATAACAACTGTAAAAGGTGTATAGCATACTACCAAAACGAGGTGAACCCACAATGCGGCTGAAACTGACTTCTTAAACTTCACCATGTTCATTCGAAAAGCTCTATTCTGTTGAGTCCAGGGAAGATTGCCCTGCACCTGTACTCGCACATGTGACTTTCTTAGCACCCAGTATATTTTTAGGTAACAAAATGTTGAGGTGGCTAAACACAGCAATACCAATACCCAGCAGATGACAACTAAAACACGAGCATTCCAGAAAGCTGTTTGTTATATTTTGAACAAAGGAAATGAAGAGGAAAATTTGGACTCGTTTAAAAGTCACGACTTGTCTATATCTTAAACTCAGTGTAAGCGCAAGTAGGCGGTCCATACTGATTGCTGTAAGGACACTTAAAGACACACCACATAAATTACGCCGAAAACGTACCCTGCAACTCTTGGTAATTAAGGTGGCTAAACACAGTTTTCGCCTACGCTTTTGCTGATGCAACTCAGGATTGCAAAAAAACTAACATGCTGTCAATAGAGTGGTCATTTTTTTTATTCAACACGTACTCGCACTATCTGTGCTATTTTTCTTTATAGTTGGCGCAGCGTATTGAGGGCTTTAATCTTTTATTACAAAGATATGTTAGAAAAGTCAACGGTGCAAAGAACCCAGCAATTCTCAACTTTTTCATCTTTACCGAAAGAACCCAGTTAAATGCAGCGCATGCGTGGTAAGTAAAAAAATTGCGATTGAATGGAAAATTGCTTTCTCGGAAATATGCCTATTTCTTGAGAAACATTCATTAGAATTTTACGAAATTTGGCACAAAAATACTTTAGGAAACAAGTAACTGGAGTATTGAAAAAAATTGATTTGAAACAAAGGAAATTCTAGAAAATCGAATAAACCTTCAACAAGGGATAATTAAAGATCTCTCTGTTAAATTGTTAGCAAAATGGTGTTAACTTGTGAGTATCGTTACAAGCTCGTTGTATGCAAATTATAAAGGAAATCTAATGACTAGATTTTCTACAAAGAAACAAAACCGATTTTAATTGCCTGTTTATTCTATTCATGTCCCCATGGCAATGTCACATACGTCAGCTTAGTATCAAAAAAACAAAGTTTGTGTTGTTAACTTGCTTGCTGCCAGTTTGGCGACCGAGCGATCAAGGGTTTTAGAGAAAATGGTGAAAGAAACAAAGGTATCAAAAACTGTAAATTGGCCACCGTTACGGTTATAAAAGCTGACGTTTCGAGCGTTAGCCCTTCACTCCGACGAAGGGCTAACGCTCGAAACGTCAGCTTTTATAACTGTAACGGTGGCCAATTTACCATTTCAACTTTGTTGATATATTCAAATTATTTCGTTACCCCCACCCACGCAGCGCCAAACAGTTTCTTTAGAAACCATCAGCTTTTATCAAAAACTGTGTTCAGCCACCTTAAGTAACAGAGTTTCCAGTTTTCGCCGGCTTTTGATAAATATTAAGTTACACTAATGATGGGCGAGACCAATATCCCTACCAGGAGGTCGGTGACCAATATCCCTACCAGGAGGTCGGTGACCAATATCCCTACCAGGGGGTCGGTGACCAATATCCCTACCAGGAGGTCGGTGACCAATATCCCTACCAGGGGGTCGGTGAGCAATATCCCTACCAGGGGGTCGGTGACCAATATCCCTACCAGGGGGTCGGTGACCAATATCCCTACCAGGAGGTCGGTGACCAATATCCCTACCAGGAGGTCGGTGACCAATATCCCTACCAGGAGGTCGGTGACCAATATCCCTACCAGGAGGTCGGTGACCAATATCCCTACCAGGGGGTCGGTGACCAATATCCCTACCAGGAGGTCGGTGACCAATATCCCTACCAGGAGGTCGGTGACCAATATCCCTACCAGGAGGTCGGTGAATGTCAGGACTCGTTAGAGGAGTTTAGTTGGCGGCTGAAAAGAAGATTCTTTCTTTAACGCACACTTACGATGATAATGTTTCCCGCGAAAGCAGAAAGAGCAAGAAGAAGGTGAACAATGGCAAAGGTGCACTGGACTAGTGACCAAGAGTGTGTTTCATGCAAAAGTCGCGAGCAGAACATCTCTTAAATAAAGCTTTCTTCTTTCCCTCTTTCACTGAAATTGTTCATCGTTAGTTTCTGTAATTTAAGCCCAAACTGATTGACGGGTGTAGATCTAGACCTTCCACAATCCGTTTTATACCGAACCTCAAAACACCGCCTCACTCGAACTTTGGTTACTTAGTTTGAACTGTTAATAACAATGCTGGGATATATATTATCTATAAAGACTTCTAGACATAATTTAGGGTGTAGTTGAATGGACGTCTGTTCCATAAAGACTTCAAAAAAATTTGATCCTGACACCCTATTCAGTCCTGCAGTACGTTTATTTTCTGGCAGAACAGGACGTTATAAGTTCAGGCTAAGTCCAGGTTGATGGTTACGTAAAGAAAGAAGACTGAATCGCGTTCAAGTTATTCACTGAGGGAAAAAAAGCAGAAAAAAATTTCAATTCTAATAAAGCAGCTGCGACTTTATACAAGCCGAAACAATGGCATAGAGTTGGTTGGGAAATGAAATATTGATTTCAATTTGAACCTACAAGTACCTTTCAGTTTCAGCAATGGGTTTCAATTTCCAATGATCGAAAAGGTGCTAAAAACTAATGGACCGATCAGTGGGATGCCCGTCACTTGCCTATTAGAGAAATCAAGATTATAAAAACCTTATTTATCTGTGTGTAAGAAGAAATTGAAATGAACAGTCATCCTTTTGGCCAACGCACCTTCTAATTAAACTATGAAGGGCTAACAATTATATTTTTTAATTAAAAATCATTCCAACCCAGGATGAAATTATTTTGTATTGTTGAGGCCCCTTAGTCAATTTGTCTTCAAACATCCTAAAGCTTGATTAATGAAGACTTCAAAAAGTCAACGTCTCCTCATTATTTTCCTTTCATTACAGCTGGTGTTAAAATTTAACATATTAGTCGGACATACCATTTCAATTATTTACCGAAAGTTTTATTACGTGTAATATCTTCCAATTATTGAGTTTAAATATTTTATATGTGTACAATGGATCCACACAGGTAATACAGGAACAATTATCTTAGGACAAAAAATATCTATATCCGGGTACAGAGATATTTTTCCAGCGCAGAATAAAATTTTGAGGACAAATATTAGAAATGTGCGGAGTTTGCTCCCATACTTCCTTGCGGTAGTACTCCAATTTTGCATGCCCTATGATTTTCCCGTCTGCCTAAAACAAATATGGCATTGTAGATTCCCTCGTTCTGCTCCGGCAAAATGCGGATTTTACCTAGAAAACAGATTAATTTTTTTTTTCCCCAGATGTGGCTTGAAATTGAGTTTTCCTCTGAGTACAGCTGATTTTGAAAATGAATCATTTGAACCGAAGAAGTTCTCTTAAGAAAGTTTAGACTCGTTTATGACAGGTAAGGAAGCAGAAAGGAGCTCTTTCTTTGTCCTGAAACGAAACAAAAGTAGTCATTATGTTACTTTTGGAGAATACAACACAGTACGCCTATGTATTTGTATGGCGTATGTAGGCCATCACATCGTTACGTATTAGTAAGGTTGTGGTCACCAAAGGTATCATAATCTTGGCTGAGATTTAAATTACAAGTACAAGTTCAGTTGTTGCGCCATTTGTACGTCGTTTGTGTTGGCTTTTTGAAGTTACTCATTTGTTGTTTATCATCTAGCTGGAGATCATAAACAGTTTAAAGTGTCTGGCTTATAGAGACTCCATGCTCTTAAAGAGCCATGGCACATTGTACCTAAGTAAAAATTGATTCTCATGTGTTATCTCGGTTTGTGTTGAAGCGGATGTGGACATGTTTTTAATATTCAAAAGCTCATCATTGCCTCAAAATCCATGTCCTAGAATAGCCCATTTCCGAATTACCCTTGGCCTCTTTTTCAAAACGAGGCCTGGTGCTCAACTATTCTTGTGAAAATTAATTTAATTTGCATGTGAATGAAAACTTATTATCATATGAAAGAGTGAGCACCAGGACTCGTTTTAAAAATGAGGCTAAGGGTAATTCGGAAATGGGCTGTTTGTATACCATTTCCTTGATTGGCGGAAATGTAGAAAGGGTGCATCCTGACTGAGGAAAAGAAGTCCTCACAGATAAAGTGAGATGGTACAATAAGCAAATTAAAATAATATAAGTGTTGGTATCTAAACTAAAAGAAAAAGCGAGAGTATTCAAACCCATCACGTGACATATTTGGCTGTCCCGTGAATCACGTGTACTGTCTTAAAGCAGTATATAATTGCAGTAGTGACCAGGTGACTTACTCGTCAGATTGGAAGACTACAAGGTTAGTTTGCTTCTGTTCCTCTTTGGTAAAAGAACTCTAATCCAAATCTACAGGTTGTTTTAGTATTTCCTGTTCTTGTTTTAACAGGTTATTTAACTTATTCTCATCGCGTTTTTCTAGCAGATACGAAGCTTTGTCTTTAAAAAAATCCTTGAGAAAACAGGTTGAAAGTTTAAGCACATTCTGGTTAAGCGGCGAATTCAATGAAATTGTACTAACTCTCTCGGCTTATATATTTTTTAGGTTTACTATCGATAACATTTGGTATTTTTAACCTTTATTAACATTTGAAGGAAATAGATAATATCTGATAATGTTAAGTATTACCTAAGCCAGCGGTTCAGTCTGTAATTAAGGGTCATATGGTATGGTGTGATTACTTTCTGTTAAAAGTCCCTACATTCAATATTGCGAGATTTAGCTGTTGGGGTGGAAAGAGGTAGGCCTTTGACTTGAGTTGTGTTCGGAAGAGAAATTGATATAATGAACCAGTAACTGCAAGCATACAGGCGTGCGATTTAATTAAGCTTGCACGAGCGACAAATGTTATGCGTAAAAAGGAGCAAAAATTAGGATGTGGCGTCTTTTTGTATTTTATCGCATCAAGACTGATGATAAAAAAAGGAAAAAAACCTAGAAGAGTTTTCCTAAGTAAAAACTCTCTCGTGGCTTTGAAGGGGTTTTTCCCTCATTTTCATGCCGTTTCTCAGTTATTCAGAAAAAAAAGCTCTACACGAAAATCAGCGAAATTGTAATCATGCTTACTCACCCAAAGGTTTATATCAACAGGCACTGAAAAGCCAACACTCGTAGCCATGATTCAGCAAGACGAAAAATAAAACAATTAACCAGAATCTTCCAGCCGGTGACATGTTCTCAACTTGTTTTCATGTCACACTCAACGTGCGCACATCAGCTTTAGGCAGTATAACAATTTCTACTTAACCTTAACCGCTTTAATTCATTCATCATTCTTCGTACAGATTTCCATCCTCTACACCTGTAGAAAAATGAAATTTCAAATTCTTATTCGACTTTACAAATGTCTCTTTATGACCCTCTATTATCCGAAAAAGATAAAAACAACCCTCCATTGTCAGTATAGAATGAAGATACTTTTTGCTCGCCACATGTGCAGCTTAATCTATCACAAGATTATACATTGGGCTTTCTTTGGTACCAATGAGTCTAACGATAAAGTTAAGTAGTTGAGTACCTGTCCTACTAATTGGTGTCTGAATTGATAGATTTAACAAATGGTAAACACCACAGCGTACACTATTGAGTTATGGATGCACGCGGGAGGTTGCTAAGCACGAAAGAAGCGTAAGAGTCGCTCGAGGCGATAGCCGAGAGCGACTCTAGCTTCTTGAGTGCTTAGCAAACCTCCCAAGTGCATCCATAACTCAATAGTGTACGCTGTGGTGTTTACCATTTGTTTTATAACATAACATTGATACATTGTAGCTAAAGAGTTCCCTTTTATTTAACAAATCTTACGCGACCAGAAAAAACAAGCGCGCGCGGAAAAATAGTCTTTGCATTTGCTCACGTCAGCAGCGTACACCCATGGGAAAATGGGGGACGCTAAATTGACCAATCAGAGCGCGCGCTTTACTTTGGTTATGTTATAAAGATAGTTTATTTGTAAAAAAGCTTGCAGCCAGTAAGCTGAATTGTGTATTTACAGGCAATATAGTATAAAATATAATATAACATAGTAAAATAATATATAAAATAATATCTTATAATAGTGAGTATAATATAATGATAGTGATAAAGTCCTAAATAAATAATAATATCCTATAAATATAATGAAAGCTTGAACTGTTAAAATATATACAACGTCATCGATCTCACTTACAAAACTCACCGAGCACTAATATTCGTTGTTAATACATGATCTTACTAAAAAAACTATTTTTGAAACGCTCGGTCTTACATTTAGGAATCGCAAAACGCCTTTTGCACCGGAGATTATGTTGACTAAAGTTTGATTGAAGTTCCCCTTAATGAGTAGATACGCATTTTACAATTAACTTCAATAATGTTGGGTTAACCTTAACAAAAAGTTGCGAGACGTGATTAGTTTCTCGGTTAATCGACATTGAAGAAAATTCAATTGAAGATAATTTTGAAAGCTATAATGACCAAGGTTTTGCGAGGAATACCTCTGCTCGACATGATATTTAATATCTTAAATCTTGCTTCGTTTTCACAGGCTAAGAATACTTTTGCCTTTTGCTTGATCATCGTAAATTCTGAAGTAGTCTAAATAACGGAGGGAAACTTCCAGATAAAGCGAATAGGAAGGTTACTGAGGAGCGTCGAGTCGAACGAGATAGAATTTAACCCTAAGCCCTAAATGCTTCCCCCCCTCTTGCTAATAGTTACTCTCATATAATATTTTAACTTCATTTTATTTTATTTTATTTTGATTTTATTTTTTATTTTAATAATATATAACATACATTTTTTACAATTTTAAATTGAGTTTAGGAGCGTGCTGTTGTTACAGAAGTCGCTCCCTCAATTTTAACACCTAACTTTTATGTTCATTTTACACACTCATCCCCCCCTTGCATACGCTTTGTTCCTTTTTTACCAACTGATCACGAGATTGCTCATCAGTGGAGTGGGAACCCATTTTCATGGGATCCCATACATCAACACCAAAGGAAGCCACAAAGGTTGCTAGTGAAAATACTGATTAATATATTTAATACTATACAAACGAACGAGATAGAAATGATTTTGACGTGGTTCAACATAATGAATTATGTTGTTCCCCATTGAAGCCTCTCCGGCTATTAAGCCTCAATATCTAGATTAAGATCACTTTTGAGGATTTATTGTTGAAACAATATCACTACTTAATTTTACCGATATCAATATCTCAAAAGGCCTTGATGGTGGTATCATTAATATTTTGTCTCGATGAGAAAGTTGGAGTAGCCCGAGCTTAAGATTGCTGTTTCGTCAAGCAAGGGTTGTAGCAAGAGGAAGGGGGAGGCTTCAGTGCATTTGATTCCTGTTTCAACAGAAAAAGGTGATGATTTATTATATTAGAGCAACCCGGCATACCCTTGAAGACCACTGCAACGTTGCTGTCGCCGATTTCCCCAATCCCCATCCCCGTCCCCTTTTTCCCTACGCCCCGTCAAGTGTTACTTTTGTTTAATTAAGACTTTTGTATCGATCATTTATTGAAAATTTAAGTCCTAAAACTCCACTTGCCTATGCAATTCTAAGCTACAAGAGCCTTGGTAAGCGGAACTCCTCACTAAAGCTCGGTAAGGCGAGGCAATGAAGTAACAAAATTAGTCACTTTTCTTAGGTTATGCACGAAACTTGTATGGTTCTGAAGTTTCCAGACTAAAAAAACTAACCAGATACATCCAATGATGATATACGGGGGAGGATGAGGGCTCTTTTTATCTAATGTGAAAATGTTAGCTACCATAAATATCTGTGATGAGTAGAGAAAAAGACACCGCGTTGACTGTGTTCAATCATGAGAGTATTTCGTTCAAAGAGATCCTCTGTACCCCAAACTCTTTTAACAAACAATTTTTCTCCACTGATGCCTTTATTTTGTGGGTCAAGGATGTCATCTCGTAGTTTCGCACTTAGCAGTCTATGCACTTAGCACTTACAATCTATGGTTTCAAATACTTTCAAAAAGCGCACACTGTCATATCGTAAATCATTGCGAAGAAAATTTGAATCAAAGTTGAACGCAAATGTTTTGAGGCAGACTTTTGAAAGTATTTTGTCTTTGTCGAGTTTTGATATGTTCCGTATTTTTACCTTGCTAAACAGAATGAATACCAAAACGTCCGTTATCCTCATTCTCGCCACGGCCCTGGTGACTACGATCTGTTCAGCCAGCGGAGGTTTAGAAGAGGACATGCCCTACAAACAACTTTTTCGTGAACTATGGAGGAAAGAAAGTAGCATGCAGGGAAATTTTGACGAGGTATCTCGGGAGGGTGTTTTCAGATTCAGAGTCATTCTTTTGTAAACTAGCTCACCGTTTGAGAACTTTCCTTCTAATCACTTCTCCTGAATTCTTGTCTATTTCTATAGGTCACCAACATTAAGTCGAAGAGAACCGAAGACTGCGACTTAATTTACCAACCATGCTCTGTTGCAGTGGATTGTGAGATTTCTACCTGCGAAGGCCAACCCCTTCAATGTTATTATGGCGAATGCGGAAGACAAGAAAGCTACTCATACAAGCGATAATTCAGGCTTGCTCCCAGATCACTAATCTATCGCTTGTTTACTATTGTCTCGTAGTAAATCCTTCAAATTCAATTAAATAATAAATGCACAACAAAATAGTGTGTTCAAAACGATTGCGTTCAAGCGTGATATGCCCCATCCTCTTTTTCTCATACACTTTCCCCTCGTCCCTTTCGTATTCTTTTAGCAATGAAACACCATAATTAACACCGTTGTGCCGATTATTAGGAAGTGTATCGTCATTATCTCAATCCTACAACTCTGTGCAATGGCAATGAAAGAAATTTAAAACCTTGCCGACATCCGTAATTTTTAAGAATTCTTGCTCATGCAGGAATTAAACCAGGCACCTTCGGTCTTAAGACAAAAATTGAGCCGTCTCTAGGTATTAAAACAAATCCGAAATGAAAAAAGAAAAGAAAATCGGTAAAACAAGTGATGCTGCAATGTTTCATATGAACTTGAGCGAAAAAAACCTTATTTCAACCAGCCTATAATATCCATGCAGTGATAGCACTGTTTGTTTCTGAAACAAAAAATTTGAATTAAGCCGGTGAATTTATCGTGAAGTGAATTTCTACACCTCTGTTATTTAGCGCAGCGTAAAATAATAGAAGTTTCACGACTTGAATCTATACAACCTGCATCCGAAAAATTGACTGAATAGACTAAAATTACGTGTCGAGACCTGGGGTTGTTCAGAGCACAAATGAGCTCTCCTGTATTGAACCGGGGACTTTCAGATCTTCAGTCTGACGCTCTCCCAATTGAGCTATCTCGGCACCAGACGCCTAAATGGCGTTCAGCTGAACATTGCTCACGAATTCTATCACAACAACAAGAATACATATATTCAAACACATTGCAATTGCTGAGATCATATCTACAATCCCTGCAATCTACTAGTTCCAATAGACCGTTTTCACTCGCGCTGAGCTTTGTAAAATTATTGGGAAAAAAGAACCGTTGTTTGTATAGTTCAAGTCCCTCAGGACTACTAGTCTTTACAGCTTGTTATATTCAGTGCGAATTAGCGCAATTATAATCGGTAAAGCCTCCATTCCATATTGCTGATGAAAAATGTAACTAAATAGAAATTTGACAAAGACTGATAAAAGTAAAAAAATGGCGGCTCACAAAATGGCCGTTCTGACCGTTCTGACCGTTCTGGATGAGAGCCAGAAAGAACGTATGTTCAGTGGTTACAAAGAAATAAACGTTTTCAGATTCGTTTATCAATTAAAAAGTGACCTAAACAACGAGACACGTTTTTGAGATCTTGTGGTGATTCATATAGTGACTTGACTCGATAACTGGGAACAGAATTGCAAACCTGGTTCATGATCCTAGTTGAGTACCACTGAACCTCAGTGTAACGCAAACTCTTAAAAGCAAAATTCATTCTTTCGTTGGCCTTCCTCTTAAAAGCTTAGAGGGAAAACGTGCGGCATTTCCTAAAGTAGACGCCACAGATACTATGAATTCGTTCGATTACCTTGCCTCAGTAAGTGAACCAGGATGTTTGATCGTTAAGTAACTTCCCCATAATTTTTGAGCGTGAAAAGGGTTGTACAGGACAGCATCATCATGGCCAGCCAATATTTATTGGGTTCGAGAGCCTTAAAAGAACAGGTATTTGATTTTATGTTATTGGGTAGGTTTTATGTATCATTTAAATTTTTAAAATAACTCCTCTTCTAATGGTTTCACTCTTTCATTTGCGCTCAAAGTTCTCTTAAATCAGACGAGGTCTTTTCATTCTGTGACTGAACTTAGCAAAGTTGGAGGCTGGGAAAAAATTGGTTTTTCTTCAGCAAATAAAGCTGTCTTTTGTGTCTTCAGTAAAAGTGAAAAATTAGGGACTGGTTTCCGCCCATCTTCGATAAAACGGAGAGCTTCAGCTTAAAACAAACTATGATTAAAATGATGGAGATGATCTTTGGATTGGATTAATTTTACTAATTCAAAGCTAGATTTTATGCCTTAAAACAACACAATGAAAAAATAAGTCCATCGTCGTGTAATGCGGTAAATCGCTTTAGCACACCATTTCTGAAACAAAGTTGATTTATGTTTTTTTTTTAAAATTCGGTTCTCGCTAATTGCTTCATTTTTAACTCAAAATAGTGTGCACGCAGGCCGATTCTTTGAGAGCAAATAGCTTTTATCCCACCAAAGAGTAACCCTGTAAAGAGGTGTTCCTTAATCGCAGTTTGCTTAAATTAGTTAAACCTATTTAGTAATTGACTCCACGTGTCCATAAAAGCATTAGACAGTCTTCAGGAAATGGCAAAATTCCTAAATGTTATTTACATATGAATCAAGCTAGACTACCTTTGTAGATGTTAGGTGTGAGTTCAACCATGTAAAACCGCCCATGAACTAAATACCGCCCACAAAATTAACATGCACCCGATCTGCTTTCGAGATATGAAAATCTGATGCAATGATGAATCTTTTCAAATCCAAGAACCAATTTGGCGCAAAGCCACTTGGCGTTGCTTTCTGAGTAAACACTTTCTTCTCGAGATGAAGAGCAGGATAAAAGATACATTAGTCGTTTTGTGGTGGGAGCGAAGGCGTAAATGTGTTTGCTGACATGGAACGTGCTCTTCCGCACTGTCAATTTATCCAAATAACGACGAAGCCGAAACAAGTCAGACACCCTTCAAAAAAGTCTCGCTTTTTCTCCTAACGAAAGGCAATCTTGAGTCACAGCTTTCTATAAGATTGGATTTTTTAAGCTAAACTTTATCAGCTAGTCCATGATTGGGAAATAAGCGGCTTACGGATTGGCATGAAAGCGACGCGCTGAAAATAATACCGTGCTTGCTTAACTTGAGCTATTTCGAAACCATTAATAAATTAAGCAATCATGAGCTTGATGAGCTCAAAAAAGTTTTATGAAAGGCCAAAATTAGAACCATTACTAAGTGGGTCAAAACTATAATGGAGCGAAAATCTACAAGATTGTTTTATTGATGGAATTATCGCGAAAGATAAGGGGCTCCTGGGCGCCGGATCTACCTGCGAAGATTTATTATGGTGCAAACAATTGAAATAACACTTTAAAACCAAAACAGGGAGATCCAAATAAACGGTGTTTTCCTTGTTAAAGATACAGTTGTCTCCTGGGTGGTCGATTGTTTCAGGTTAGATAACCTATGAAGGGGAAATATAGGAGGCGAGCCAATAACGCGGGAACACGCACCATGTATTGAAGAGGATAATGAACAAACACAACTTCTAGCGCCACTTAAACTAGCAAATCCATTTTGTTTCCTTTTGTTTCGCGCTGACTTTTAAGCGGAGTGAAATTAGAGCCGACCAAAAGCCAGCTGCCACATCAGCGAGGCTCCCGAGCTAATTTGCGCAAATTACTTTTCAAATTAACATCCAAAGAATCCGCAAATGTGCATTGCTGAAACAGAGCGCTTTTTACCAACAATCTATCGGTCCTTTCGCGAACGAAAGTACACTTCTGTCGATGAAGAAGTTTCATTTCGTCGGTTTTTCGACGGAATCCGTGTAGTATCAGTTTGCAAACACATATGGCGTGAAACCTCAAAGGAAAAATAACCGTCTAGATTCTTTTTAATGGACCGGATTTGCTTTACAGTTGTGGTTTTTATCACTAAAATTACTTTAAGCGATTTATAGAACGGCAATTAATGAGTTTTCCTAGGCAGGCCACACATTTTGATCGACTCATACTTGTTTAATAGCCTGAGGGACAGTTTGATTAATCCTATTCTCTCAAAGGGAAAGGAAATCATGCTAATGGACATTGTGAGTACATGCTTCGATGCTTGGGTCCGTGGATTGTCGAAGCGGAAAGCTAACCATAGACTCACAAGTGCCAATTGACTGACAATTACTTAATGTTCCTTAGATAAATACATCGAAGCGGCATTATTTGATATGTGAATGAGTCTATCCACAATACATAAATATGAAATAAGTAACCGCCAACTCACTGTTCTTATAAATGGTTTGCATTGTGTTGAGTAACAAAATCAATTTGTTTGTGTCAAACTTGAAATCAGGAGTGAATTGGTCCATCTCGTTACATTTAAATCGATCCTCATAACTTTTGTCTTCGCCCCAAAAACACTGTACCACTTTCATACTATTGTTTTCCCCGCCGAGAAAAACCAAATTACTTGTACATATTTAATGGCGTTTAACAATGGCTAATGGTTTTCGGCTATTTATCCGGAATGCTAAAACCATTTGTCAATTTCCCTTTTATCTTCCCTAGGCGGAGAATACACGCGCCGACAAAGGAAATGACTTATCTTGACTTTTCTGTATTTTGTGTTTTAATAGTTAATTGAATTCCATTTTCGATTATCTGAAGATAATGATTACTAATTGACACCCTTTCGAGTAATGATATAAACTAATTGTGTAATGATCACCGTTAATTTAGCTGCCCTGGGAGGGACAGATACAAAGGAATTAGCTCTTGTACATTTGTGCACTCAGTTGTATCCCTTTTACGACGTTTGCATTGAGCTTTTCTGGTTGACGTCTGCTTGCAGAGCTTTTTGGTATCAACTTAATAAGCTCTGAATGCGTATTCAAACAAGGGAAGCCCTGCAACTGTCAATCAACTAAACGACATACTGTAGCCGTAACAAAGAACACAAATAAGGTAGCCATCTGCTGCGAAGACATTTCAAGCGATCCGCACATCTGCGAAGGCAGAAGCACTCATCTAAAGGAAACACCAACATCATGTTTTACCAAGACCCTTTCCTGCTCTACCAACGACCGCCATTTTGTCACGGCAGTTCGAGTGCGAGAAACACGCCAGGCCGTTCTTCTTTTAGGATCGACGACATTTTGGTCCCACGTCAACCTTTCCTTGTTCCTAAACAGCCAAGTTTTCAGGAACCTAGATCTTCTGTTCCAAACAACAACTCGTTAAAATTTGGTATGCACTCCATTCTCACGCAAAGGCAGCGAGAGGACGTTCCAATGTTTCAAGGTGGGTTGATTGACTTAAGCCCCATTTTGCACACGTCACACCAAAACTGCTCTGTGAATCCATCTACCTTAAAATTCCACTTTCAACCTCTATCACTACAGTTTTACTTGTTAGGCACCATAATGTGTTAGCAGATAAACCCTTTGCACAGTTGGCTTGACAGAGTCGAGGAATACTACAATTTCTCCTTGAGCTACATAGCCATCAAATGTGTTTGCTAATTAAGCATTCTGTACTGTTTTTGTCACATGGAACTTCTCTCAATGTCTTTCTTGTCAAAAGTTAACATTAGCTGAACTGCGCCTGAAACAATCATCGGAAACGTTCTTTCGTTGTAAACGATGATAACTCATTTTTTTTGTCCTTATTCAACGGCGTTTTAGAATAAAAAACGTCAATGGTGACAATTTTTTTCCAAACTGAATCAGAATTGGCGGGAAACAATTTCTATTGGTGTCAACGAGAGAGACACTTTCAGATTGTCAGCTGCGATTTCGAAAGAAACGTTCTCAATTGATAAAACACAAAGCTTTCTTTTTAATTTAATCGGAGTAATTCATTTGAACAGAACTCAAAGAGCTTGGGAACTTCGTGGTTTTCAATCTAACACAATATTCAATGGACGTGTGTTTCTGCTTAAACCATTGCGTGTTCCCTCAGTAAAACCAGCTTCCACAGACATAACATCTTCATTGAATCGTTATTAAGATAATCTAATGAAGCGGCAGTGAACACACAAAAAAAAGGTAATTAAGATTAAAGGGGAAATCCTCAACTTTGTTGTTGTACCACAAAGTAAAAAAGGAATGCGAGGCCACGGGAAATCTACTATACGAATTTAGGCACTTACATTATACAAAAAGTAAAGGAAAGAAAGAACAAAGAAAACGCCGCTTGTACAACTCTATCGGCCGACAAAATCCCAAGTTTAGTTTACACGGAAGATGTGCCTGAAATCAAACCGTTTGAACTGAGAAAAAAAATATACCAAAACTTTTCAAAACTGATAGATTTGAATCAAACCGAAAAAATGCGCTCAGGATTTGAGATTTAGGTCGCCAGTACTACTTCCATACATTGAGTAATATCGCAAAAGTAAAAGAAATTCATTGAAACGACAAAAACAAATTTCTTTGTCGACTCGAAATGAGATGCTTTTGAACCCTAAGATGAGCTGGAAATTTTGGGAATTTTTCCTTTAAGGGGTGAAATGATTACTTGGTATCTTTCAGAAATTAAAGGAAATTTTAAAGATTGACAAATTCTCTGCAAAATGCGAAAAATCTTGAATTCAATCGTGTTCGCCACCAACACGATTCTTTGTATCTTGAGCAAACGGCTTTGGTTCACCTGTTCTGAGTATAATGTTACAGAACGAAATTTGCTTGTTTTCTGTATTATAGCATTAAAACAAAAACGGCTTTAAAATCCTTTTGACAATAGCTTATCCTTTGTAGTTTACTCTCATAACTACAATTCGTCAAGGACCTTATGCCTCGAGAACCTATGCAAGGAAGCATATCTGCCAAAAGCTGTAAATCAAACAGAGTTTTCAAGCACTTCAATCACCGATCATTGGCTACTTTCTTTTGTTGTAGCAAAGCAACCCTTGAAATCCTGGCTGCTTTTATTCCTTTGTCAACACGTTTCAAGCATTTAGTATTCTTTATTGAGCCAGAACTGTCCTTTCGTCTGTTGACGTAATAGTTCTTCGCTCTTTTACAGATCCAAGTCCTGAAGTTTTAAGCCAACTGCCGGTGTACTTCCGCGTAAAGCCGACTTTGCGGACACCGAGCGGACGAAGATGTCGCAAGTCGCGCACGGTTTTCACAGATCTGCAGCTCCGTGTTTTAGAGAAAACATTCTCAGAGCAAAAGTACTTAGACACGTCGAACCGCGCAAAGCTTGCACAAACGTTGGGATTGAACGAGACGCAAGTAAAGACATGGTTTCAAAATAGAAGGATGAAATGGAAGAAGGAATCAGTTCCAGAAAATAATCAGGAATCCTCAACGAGTACAAACGAAGACTCAAATGCACCAAGAAACGAAAAATCCGATGAAATCGTCACAGAGGCCGGAAAAGACTCCATGGACAAAAAGGTAGAATGAACAGCAAAGACAAAACTTGGAAATTAAACTTTGTAAATATCCGCGAGAAATATCAATTTCAATTCCATGAGAGTCAAGACGGACAAGTATGATATTGGAATTTAATATAATGTTTCTTACCGAAACTCATAATTATGAATTTATCAAAAATAACTGAAAACCAAGGGAGAAAGTCAAGGTAGCTGCTCGCGCAGAAATTTGACGGGTGATTTTTCAAAACCAGGAACTTACATGTACAGCTGGGACAGTTTATTTTGAATGTACTTGTAACTAGTTGATGTAAATAATACTTTCTCTCGGTGTAAAACTTTTGCATGGTTCTGTCCTATTTCGCGTTCGCTTGTCTTTCGTCTTAATTCTCACTGAAAAAATATTAAAATACATAGGAAAACAGGTATTCCGATATTGACTGTTTCAGTTACGTTTTCTGGGACAATACAGAGATTAAAGAAACTGGTGAACAGAGCGGGAAAGAGCGTCTTGGCCGCGAAACTTTTCATTAGAAATGTTCCTTTAATGAGAGGCGGTAGTGTGACTGACAGCCACGATGCGTTAATGGCGAAAAAAGGCACTAATTGCTGCCTATTCTACTCTCAGGAAAACAATTATAGCCATTTGTCATAAAATGACAATAATCGTAAGCTTTTCCGAATTCACTTTTTATTTCACGATGATAAAAGGGACAAGTCGATTGCCGTCTTTGAATGAACGAGGCGGTGATGGTTGGATGAATCGTAGTCTCTTCTTGAGACCAAGTTAACTTGAAAGTCGACTGCAAAGTTAACATATGCCATGAGTGATTTATTTATGGTAAGAAGATTCCAAGGATACATGAATTTGTGAAAACTGCCTTCTCCTTCGTATAAAGATAGTCAAATAGACCAGACATTTTAGTCTGAAAATGGGTTTCCCACCCTCTCCGGTGCACTGGATGACAGAAGAGTGACAGTATGTCTATTTTCAAATTTTCTATTTGTCAAGTAAAATTTCGTTCTAAGCTTTGAATAAATTTATCATGTACATATTCGTGTCAATTTGGTAGAAACGATCGGACAAGTATGATATATTTCCGAACAGTGAAATTAAGATGGTTCTTTATTTGTCTTCGAAGACAAATCTTTGCTTCTTTTTGAGGTTTCAAGCTCAGTCAAATTCGAGAGAACTGATTTGTAAAAAACACAAGACTGCCAGTTGAGACTAGCCCAGCCTTTGTCGATATTTTTCACTTGTTCAAACGTTATGGTAATAATTTTAGCGTTGCTACAGTGATTCTGAAGTAGTTGATCCGTTTCTGAGTGACCGTCTATAAAATGACATCGTTTTCTGGTTAAAATAAAGTTTCTGAAAGAGAGTAAAGGAAATGGCATGCCCCCACCCCCTAGAAAACAATCTTTTGAAAAAAAAATAAAAGGTATTCTGAGTAATATGAATAGGTGATTAAATTTTGATAATCGAGGATCAAGTTTTCTCTCTGGTTATAGCTTAATCACTGTTATTTCTGTATTGGTTAACGGTGGGGCTGTGGCCTCTGTTTGTGTCTAATTATGGATAAAGACTCGTTCAGTTTGAGTGTAATCAGGCAACATTACTAAGAAGGAAACAATCAACGGAGTGATATTTTCCTCAGATATTTTTGTGTCATTGTTGTTGCTCTTCAGCACCGTCTATTTTGCTTTTTGGGTCTTGGAAACTTAAAGAAAGGCTCAGTAAAAGATGACACATGATTGGCAGCCAATTGAATAAATCAAGTGCCTCCGAGGACCAATAAGAAATCAAGAATTTTAGACATTTTCCAGGTTTTTTTTACAGAAATTTCGGCGGCCCTTTGCGCTTGACCGACATTTCACTAATTCTTTGGCTGCTTACGTAATGTCTTACTCGAGTTTGTTTTAATTTTCGGCGCTTATAAAAAGATTGTGCATCTGGTTCCAAGACATGTTTTTATTGAATTTTCTTTCACCGATTACAGTGTTTTCCTTGGTTCAGTATATCAGTGCTATCTCCCTAGCTATGCACAGCTCCTCTTAACGCAAATGTGTCGCACTAGTAGAGTGAGAGAGAGAGAGAGAGAGAGAGAGAGAGAGAGAGAGAGAGAGAGAGAGAGAGAGAGAGAGAAAGAGAGAGAGACTTATTTCAAAGTTTTTTTTTTATTGAGAGTGATATCAGAACAGCTCTATCTTCAACAACTTCAGTACTGCATCAATTAAGCGGCACCGTTTGAAGGCACGAGAAGAAGTTGCAAATATAAGCTTAACCATGCATCCTCAGTTGTTTTTTGCCTTTACTTACTTTTATTAATACAAACGAGGATTCAATTCTTTTCAACCAATCAATTCAAAGCCATCCATAAAAAGGATTATTTCCTTCATTACCATGAATTCCCTGTTTTGTCATGGCGTAGATTTGTTATAAAATCTTGAGCAAACAACTAAAGATTGGACTACATTTTCTTCGCTGTTTTGACCAAATTTAATTATTCTTTCACTTCTTATCAATAAAGTTTCTAATCATAATCTGCGAGCATTAACGCTTATCTCAATTTAAATAAGACTTCAGAAAAGTCACTAATACCAAAGCCACCACGAACTGTAAATAAAACATCAAGTTTTGACTGAATTGATACCACAGCCGCCTTAAAAGCAATTATTATACATTGTAGTCTGTTTGTGTTCCCGACTGATGCACTGTAATGGACTAATTCCTTTATTATATTCAAACATCACTTCTTGTGATGATAAGTTTAAGTCGCGAAAATGCTTCTGGTGTACGATTATCACCGTCTCAAGGTTTGATGATATCACGGTCGATTTGATTTTTTGTTTAAGCGGAGAGGGAGTACTCTACCAGAGCGTGGGTGTTGTTGAACGACGTGCCTCTCAGCCCTCAGTGATACCTTGATTCAATGAGACCGAAGCATACAATTCTACCTTTAATTTTTGACACGTCTCATGAAAATGGAAACCTTGGTTCAGACTGAAGTTGCTGTCTAGTGAAGATACATGATAACAAATTACTGCATGTTCAAAGTGCACATACTATAACTATATTTCACACTGAAGCGCGAGACCTTACGTATATGAGGAGCCGTGGATGTGTAAGCTTTTCGTAGTCCAAAGGTTAAGTCGCGTTTGATTCAGTGTTAAGACTTTTTGAATCAGTGATCCCCTAAGATTAAAAAGAAAAAGATGTACTAACGTACCGTCGAAAATCAATGGAACTAGCCCTTTTCAAAGAAGTCTCGATAACTTTCGGACCTTTTGCAGATAAGTCTTGGCTATTTTGGGTTTCCTTTCAAATTTTTCCTGATTTGTAGACTGATATGCAGCATACATGGAAAGAAACAACTTCCATTTCTTTTTCGTCCCGCCCACATCAATAAGAAAAATCACGTCCTTTTTTAAAACAGTCATAACTTCCTGTTTTGTTATAAAGAACCTGAAATAACTGCAAAATGCAGACACATTTGCGCCTCAAGAGGCTATCCAAACCAAAATGTAAAAAACAAATATTAGCTAAAAGGGCTTATATATTTTTAGCTGTTGATTCATTTCGAGTTCACCGTAGAAAGTCACCTCTAATTAGCTCGCCTTGAGAAAATAACGTAAGTCTACACTTACGTTCTATGATCTTTAATCGACTTTCCAGAAACATTCAGGATTTCTTCCTATAAAGCACATTCTGGGATGCAAACAGCAAGCACGAGGTTGATAACACTCAGTTAGCTGCCTAAGGCAACAAAAGCTGATGCTTTATGTTCATTCAAGTTTTGGTATAATAATGTGAAGAAATACACCTGCTAATCGACAGCAGTACTCTGTCGTTAAACACCCAGTGATTCTTGCCACTCTGAAAAGGTTCGTGATTTTGTTTATTGAGAAAGTTATTAGTAAATGCCTGTCATAGAAATATCTGAATGGAGAAACGCTTTGCCCTTCGCATGTGCGCAGCCACGTTATTTTTTTGACCGCAAGCCAGTTCTCTTTTCTTTTAAATCACTTCTCTAACTGGTTTTTACACTATTTTAAATTCCTTCCCTAATTACTCTTGGCATGTAATAAGGCGTAGGTGGAGTGTGTCAAGACCGTTTACAAGAGGTTTTCAACACAAAGGCTCGATTTAATCCCATAAGAACATTCACAGGCATAGTTCAACAATAGCGGAATTATCCCGTCGCTGTTGACTGTTGTTAAAGTAAGGAGATATGTTGTTTTCTTTGAGCTCTGAGTTGGTCCTTTGAGGTAAATATTTAAAAACGTCGATGTCAAAATCTGGCGTACAATAATGTTGAAAAAATGAAAATTATTTGGAGCAGTTCAGTGAGTGTTAATTCGACCTACTGTCGATAAATTGATGTTTTTTTTCCCCTTTATTTCAAGGAGGTTGCTAAAATGACATTGATAGCTCATTAGTAAACTTCCTTTGTGAGATCATTGAAATAGATAGATGACTTCGCCCTTGGCCCACGAATTGTTACCACACTTTCCGCCTCCTTATCTTGTCTGCGGTTAAAGAAAACGTGAGCGCGCAGAAAATAAAGACATCATGTGCTACTACATATCGATCTCTCGTTGCGTGAGGTCCGCCTGAAGTGAACTTCACCGGCTGAGCCACTGCTAGGAAACAAAGGAGCTTGGTGTAACTTGCATATACAATGTAGGTAAAATAAAAACAAAAACCCACATGGAAACTGAAATGATGAACATAACTATTACTGAAGAAAGAGGAGCTTCTTTAAGACTGCACGTCGTATGATTTCATTCGTTCAGTCAGAAAATGTGTTTGATCTATGAAATTGGTAAATAGTTTTCCATCTTGCCTTTCTTTTGTAAAGTGCTTTCAACACTAAGTCAAACACTACTCAAAATATCTTGGTTAAAAATCCAATCATCTTTAACTGAAGGTTTTCAGCAAACACTTTTTAAAGCAAGGATGTTGCGTTATCTCTCAGAAAGTCACTTAAACTGATCAGACCGGAAAAATGAGGACAAGCAATTTTCTTTTTCAATCTCAAGTTGACATGAGGCACCATCTCACAATAATGTTGCGTAGTAATTCTTTAATGCGGCTGACAACAGAACACAACCATATTATTTCATTGATATATCACAAATCAATAATTATAATGTTACTGAGCTCTGATTCTTTTTCAAAGAGTTATAACGATAATATCTTTTATTGTAACGAGCTGGATTACGGAAAAGATTTCATGTCAGCTGCTCTTTATTTGGAAACTACTGTAAGATACGATCAACGTATCGACTTTAAAATCCATTCAGCAAAAGATTTTTTAAAACATGTTCTTTTGACCAAGCACTACTGAACTGGTGTTTGTCCTTCAAACTCCGGTGAGATACATTTTTAGGAAGCTGAAAAGAACTGAAAAGTATGAGTGCCACGTGTAATGGAAAAACTAGCCGCAATGATTTATCGGCACATTTGACAAAGCACGAACACCTCTGATAAAGAACCTTTTAGTCAACGTCTCCGTAGCTGTAAAACTCTCATAAATATTAAAAAAGGTCGTGAAGGCTTTATTTGATCTTGCGCACACTCTAACTACACAAAACATCTGCGTAAAGTAAATCTACATCACGAAATTAATTCACCGCCAAAAATTGTTTTCAAACGCCATTACACCTTGTTACAAAGAGTAACACCCTACACTTTGTTGCTTTTATCGTTCACGAGTTCTCTCTGCACTGGCTTTCTACTGGCAAAAGATGCTCCGTATGGAATATTAATTTAAGTATGTACTGAGAGTGCTTGCTTTGTCGTTGAAAAGATTTGAAATACCCACCAGATGTTTACTCAACGTGTAGAATGCATTTTTTCAGTTGTTTCAGTTTCTTGGCTTCGTTATTAGATCTCGGTACCAAGCTACACCCTCAAAGAAATGTTTTTCCTCGTGATTCCATTGTTTTAAGTTCTAATTGAATTCTACCTTCGATTATCTTGTGATAATGGATTCTAATTGACACTCCTTCCGAGTTTATAATAAACACTAATTGAATAACGACCACAATTAATTTGGGTGGTAATGTAAAATAGTATAATAAAAACCTTTATGATCTGACCTTGAACCCAGCGGCACTTTTACAATGTCAATGAAAAGACAACTTCAGCTCCGTTTCGTAATTACATATGACATGAGGCTAGTTGATGCTAAATGCCTTTAATAAACGTCAAAACGGCGTTTTATTTGAACGAGATACTTTTCAACCTGTCAATCAACACAAAGGTGTTGTTCATGGCATTTTCTAAGACTCTTAACAATAAAGATATTCATTTGCCAACGATAGCAGTTACTTTCAACGTAAAAGCTCTCCGGGACCACATCAAAGTTAAACGTCGAGATGTTCAGGTACCAGGATTCCTTCTTAGCGGCAGTGTATCAAACACCGCAATACGTACAGAACAATCAGCTACTGCTGCCACCTCCACCTCATTATAGTTCTCACTTCATGGAAGAGAGCAGAATTTGTAACCCCTCACAGCCTTGCTTCATGGCTAAACAATCCGCAGCCTACAGTCAAGCCGCAGCTGAGACATTTAACTCGAACGTCCACGGATCTCAACTGCCATTTAATTTCGGATCTGACCAAAGAACCCTGATCTCTCAGACCTCATCTGCCAAGCTGAACATCTCTGGTAAGCTTCGTTAAAATATACCTTATAAATGATTTCTAGATCTGTTTGACAGTGAATTAAGAACTTCTTGCCTTTTCTCCGTCAAATGCTAACTCTGTTACGACTTAACAGTCATTTGCGATCAGCCTTTAGTTTATTTGTGGTTTATCAAGAGCTCGTTAAATTTCGATTTTGTCATGAGATGCGGGCTACTGAAGAAAACTAGGAAATAATGGTTGATGATAATGCCAGGTGAACCATTTCCCCAGACATTTGATTAATGTTCTAACGCCTGGTCTTACTTAGCGCGTAAGAATGCTGTCAGAAACCAGCCCGTAGGTTACAGCACAGCGTGAACTCTAGAATGTCTTAACTAAATTTGGTGCACTTCCTATTAAAATTTTCCGTGACAGTTCGTGAAGGAATTTGTTTTCTTTCGCTTGTATTCTTAGAATCCATGAAGAGTAAGAGGAAGAAGTTCCTTACTCATTAGGTAGTTAAAAAGTATTTTTGAATCAGTTACTGATGGCACCAAAAAGAGAAACTGACTAAAGCGAGTTTTAAATGACCGTTTCATTTTCGGGTTGAAAAGCAAATAAACATGCTATTAAAAGCTCTCGTCCATTTGGCACTAAAGTTTTATAACCCTACGCAATGATTTTGTTATAATACGCTACAATATTTTGAATGATACAATGTATATATATGGCAATAGAAACTGATTAAAGATGCTTCAAACTGTGTTACCCAGTTTGGAGGCCATTAGAAAGCTTACCTAAATTGCTGAAATAGTTAAGTAAGCTTTTAAACGACTCTTGGAGGCTTTTATTAGCCACACAAGATATCCCTCTGAAGAATTCGCTTCCCATTATGGACTTCATTTGTTTTTTCCTAGAACCTTCTACCAATTCGGAGATCATGCACCACCCTATTCCCGTTTACTTCCGCGTAAAACCGAATCTACGGACTCCAAGCGGCAAAAGATGTCGAAAATCGCGCACCGTTTTTACGGATTTGCAGCTGCGTGTCCTGGAGAAAACCTTTTCAGAGCAGAGATACTTGGATTCAACAAATCGAGCAAAACTTTCGCATATCCTTTGCTTAAACGAAGCGCAAGTGAAAACTTGGTTCCAAAACAGAAGGATGAAATGGAAAAAGAAAGCGCAGAAAACGGAAAAACCTGATAGCTCGACCACGGCAAAGAAAACAGACAAAAGAGACCAAGCACTTGGGGAGAACGGACAAGTAAACACCAACAAATGAAGACGTAAAATTCCACAAAATTATTTTGAAGTTATATGCTAAAAAATACGATAAGATAGGATTCGTAACTTAACCCTCCAAATCATTTACTGTAACTAATTATAGAGACGTGGAAACAGATACCAGTGTAACTTAGGCATGACAGCGCTAATTTTACGGAAGTCAAAGGAGACGTTGGGAAATTGGCAAAAGTGAAGTTACATTTTAGTATCAGATAAGAAATTATCAGTCGAGCTAATCTGCGAAAGAAGAACAAAATTAAAAACTCTTTCCTTTATCTGTGCTGGCGGGCCTTGTCTTTCATCTTTAAAAAGCAAATAATTAGGACACTTAAGAAGATCAGGTCACAACAGTTGTAAACTTCCAAAAATTACTGAAAAAAAAAGAAAAATTATAACGTATCATTCCTAGGTAGCTACACAAAAAATCAACTTTAGGAAATGGGGAATCATAGAAAACGCCCTTTCAGTCCTTAAAACAGTTATCACTCCATTGGAAGGGACTAAGACTGTTAGCGTGAGGGGTGGACGAAAGTCTGTTGAAGAGCGTTTGTAAATATCAGCTTTAGACGTTTCCTGATCTAATAAAATATACAAATGATGAAGTGATCAATGCCTGCAAAAGTCGGCGCGTAATTTTTGGTTAAGAAAGAAAAAGGAAGGAAAAAACTTAAATATAATCAAAGAGTAGAAAAGATTCGACGTGTTTTCATTCGATCCTCTTGGAAAGGGTCACAAGAAATATCACTATGGATATAAGTCGAAAACGACACACATTAATCCCTTTTTATTACAGCTGGATCGAAGATCTAAATGAAATACAGAGAAACGTTTATTCGCGTAATGGACCCTTTGTTTACTAGAAAGATACAAAAAATGGTTGGCTGCCGCTATTCTTCAGAAGTTAATAAGACAATTTCGAACATGTGTGCCGGTTCTTTAATGTTCCCATGCAAAGTTAACGAGGTTGGCGATTGGAATATTGTTGAAAATAATTATAAAACCTCTTGGTATAGACACCAAGAGAACAATTGTGTCCGTTTTGAAAATTTCTCGATTTTAAAATCTAAGAACTTGCTTTCAAGTTGGCGTGAGAACTGGGGAGGTCTATTCAGCCTGTGTTTGTTTTTTTAACTAGAGTTGAATCCCACAATGCACAAAACCCTTGTCAGTGTAGAGCATGTGTTGTATAGTCAGACTATTAAATCCCGTGTTCCCTGGGTGATAAACACGACTAGGATTATGGCATTTATTAATCTTTTGTGCACCTATGACAGAAAAACCCTAGTGTTGACTTAAAGATTAATGTAGGTTCAAAGGAGACTAAGTTTGCGAGATTCCTTGTAGAGGCAAGTCGTTTGCCAATCGTGCCTTTCACTTGGTTTACCCTCAAGATCTTTTAAGCCATCACACGCCGTTGAGCTCTTTAAATTAACCGTTGCGTTAACTAGGGAGCTCCCCCATGGGGCACTTTCACTTAGTACCGAGTCCTTGACTTTAGTTCACAGAGGACTTTGTGAATTAGTTCACTTGGATGCATTATTTAATGAGAACAATAGACAAAGAAGCTGTTACCACACAAGCGAAGGTCACGCATAGTGGAACCTGTAAAAAATGTTTCATCGTTACCGAAACGCTTTGTTTCTTGTCGTTTAGCCAGATGTGCCTTTCTTCGAGAAAAAAAACCTTAGGAATTGATTGTCTAGTGGATTCTTAAGGGAAAACGTTAATCTCTTTCCTCCAGTATAGTCAATGTTTTTTTGACGAGCTTTTCCTGTTAACTTGTAAACACAAACAAAGCAAGGTTCCGTTCTCGTGAGATAGAAAAGAAATGGAACAAAGCACTTCCATTAAATGACTTTATCTTATTTCTATCTGGACTATATAACCTCGCAGGATCTTTACCAGACGACACTCAGCATCGACGAGTCCCGCAATTTTTCAATTGATGTTGTTATTGTTCTTGTTTTTTTCGTTGGTGTGGTAATGAGCTCAGGATATGAATGTATGTATGTATGAATGTATTTACGAATATTTATACAGGGTAGCCCAGTTTAGCAAATAGCTAGTTTAAATGGGGCCTTGTGAAACAATAACCACACCCCCGAAAGCTAAAGAATAAGGAGATAACTAAGGAAGGCGATAATAATTAATTCTCATTTGGTAAAATGACCAACTCAAATAATGAATGCCTGAATGCCATAACAAAAACCGAATGGGTAAATGAGTGAATAAATGAACAGAAATGCTGAGGGTGACGAGCAGAAGATATATTCTTTAAACAGTTACCTTAGGCTAGCCTTTAAGTAAAGAAATACCCCTCATCATCAAATAAATTCGTTAACTAATCAACATTTCTCATCTCTCCAACAAAGGAAACACCAAATGAATGGGTGAATGAATGAATGAATCAACAAACATGAGGTAACAAGAAAAAATATATGATATCAAGTTGGTACATGTACCGTTTCATTCGCTTAATCAAACAATTAATCAGTACTAAACATATGTGGACAACAAAGTTTGCGTTTATGCAAACTATTCATTTTAGCTGAGCCTATTTTTAATTTCTCTGTAAATGGGTAAAATATGCAAGTATGCATATACTTTTACTAGTATCTTGCGATCACATTTCATAATTTTTGGAATTCAAGATTTTTGCGAGTTATTTTTAAAATCCTTTGGCCGAAGTTTAAGCGACTCCGGCGTAATATAATGCTTTGTGAAATTTAATACCGAAGTGACAAATCGAGATGCCATTCAACTTTGTAGTCAAATTAATGATAAACCAATTTTTCTTTTCTTACCTAATCTGCTTCTACTCCTACTCTACTCCTGTATTATGTTCTTGATACTGTTCCTCACTTTTCGCCCTCCGTTTCGTAACGTCTGCAGAGATGTGCAGTGGATAAGTGTGGCCATGTTTTTATGCCTCAATCTGTATATCGCTTGCTCGCTGATTGAGTTGAAACGCTAAACTTTCTCGTCTCTTCGCTGTAATGTCAAAAGCGGTCAAAATATAAATAAACTGCCTTCTTGTTGAGAGAAGAATTTTATTTTAGTGTTTCTTTTAGGCAGATGGAGTTTCTCGCCGTGTTTGTCTCTTTTACGAGTTATCGATTTCGCGCCAAAAACGCGGCTGCAAGTTGCACCGATTCGCGCACCACCATGAATCATGATGGGGATACGGACTTTTCTTCGTATGTTTTCAGGCTGTTTTTTTTTCCTTTAACGGTTGATTCATTTGCTCATCATTTATTAATCGAAGTGTTGACATTTGTTCTAATTTCGACCCATGTTGTATAATCATGTTTAAGAGCAAAAGCGTACATCTTATCCATTAGTAGAAAACTGGTAAAAGTGAGTGGTAGTGTACTTCGTAAGTTAGACAAGGACATGTTCATCACCTTCTGCTCTTAGGGATGTTCGTATTTACAAACGTTGCATGACAGTTCCACCATCTTTGTGGCAGGTAAGCCTAAGACGTGCTTCACAAAAGGCAGGGGTAGTGAAGTTGGAACTTACCCTCTCTTCGTATGTACCACCTTTTGCATAATGAGCAGTACCTATACACCATGCAAAGGTTTCTCCAAAGTTTTCATAGGAAATACATCGTTTAAGCCGAGAAAATTTAAATCAAATTTGAAAAACGATAAGGGCTGGTAACGCAAGGGGTACGAGTAATATCCCTTATCATACAACCCACCATCTCTCCCACAATTTGATTAACCATGCCTTGAAACTCCCATCATTTATCAATCAAACCATGATATCTTTTGCTTGTTAGGATAACGATTCCTGGTAATAAATCAAAATTTGGTCCCTCTCTCTTATGAAGGTCTTATTGTCCAACATCACACGGCAACAGCGCAAATAAAAACTCCTTTATTTACTGTACTTTCTCAAAGAAGGCAACCGTAAGGTTTCCTTTCTCTGGAATACTTTTACAACGAACATGATACCTTTTAACTATTTCAAGACCACACAACCAGCAACCACAATCGTCACGGGCCCTGAGACTTTCTTACTTACTATGGCCCGTTTATAAGAATTGAGTTAAGGTTGCAAAGTCCCTTCTATTTTATGGAGACAGGAAATTTACTTAACGATGTCCGGCAAAAAGAAATATAAAAAGCCTCTAGATCAACATATACTGTTCTCTTTACCCTCTAAAATTGACTTTCGGAGAAGATTGATTTTTAAGTTTACAGAATGTAATAATTTGTGACGTTCTCTTTTCTTTAAGCTTTTCGGATTTGCTCTTTCGTTCGTCAATGGTCCTCGCCGATCATTCAATTGATATTTGGAGTTAGGTTGTTTACTCCTTCGAAAACCTTCAAAAACGCATTTAAATGCTACCCTATTTGCTATTTATTTTCTCAAACTGGGACAAATGCATAGCATTTATTTCAGATGATACCATTTAGCTTGTTACATATCTGAAATAGTTATTCCTTAGAGAAAAACGAAATTCTCCTCACTTTTTTTTTGTATTTGTCTAAAGAGAGCCAGGAGAATTTGGCTTTGGATCAAAGCTTAAGAACATAATCAAACTCTTCACTCCCCTGTTAAACTAAGTTTCAATGGTTACATCTTATTTCCAACTGATCACGGAGGTACCTTGTACGAGTGTTAATAAAAGTTCATCATTTTGCCGGCTAGCTAATAACTGAAAAGAAACCTTGATATTAGTTCATCTCTAAAGAAGTACTAGCGTTCCACACAGTTCGTAGAGTTTATATAAAGCTTTCTCAAGAATACAAATCATATACAAGGGCGAAGACAAAATTTCACGGCCATCTTTAAACAGCGCTACAATTTGATTGTCTTGCAAATAAATACATACAGCATCGACAAGAAACATTACCCTTTTCTGTCCGATCACGTCGATAAGGCTAAAAATTTGCCGCTGTGTCAGTTCGATGTAAATGTTTCAAACTTTTGTTTTTCATATAGCATTATTACGTCGATCTACTTGTATCTCTCTCCTTCAGCGAAAATCCATCTACAACACATCTACATTCAGAGATGAAGCTGGCAGAAACCTGTTATGTGTTACGTTAATTATTACTTACGAATTTGTACAAGTGAAAAAGTTGAAGAAATTTCATAATAAACCTATGGACATCATAATTTTCTTTCTAGTTGTCGCTGCACGAAGGGGTCTCGTACACTTTCGGTACTTGACAGAATCGATAAAGACGAAAGTAAAATGAATAAAATGACTGATGAATAATTTGCAACTTCGTGGGCAGCTTTGTAACAGACCTAAAACTACTGATAAAATTTTCTATACTCGACTCTTTATGATCCAAAACAATTCTCTTCCCGATCGCTACAGTACTGCACAATCTTCGTATCATACATACTTCGTTTCTTGAGTCGTAGACAGGCCATGTAACACGATGGATAATTGTTGCACCGATCATTACAAACCCTATCAACTGTGTCACGTTTTACCGTACTGTACCAGTAGGATTAAAGGCTTGATCAAGGTTGACTTCTTTGTATTTGTGTGTATGTACATGTTCGAGTGATTTGCGTGAGAATGAGCAGTTCATGGCGACACAGGGCCGTTTTCTTCTTTGCTGTATTGCGTGATGTAGCGATGACCAGAGCTCATAATTTTGGCGCCTGCGCGCATCATGACCTGCGCTTGCTGGAATGACTGTTTGATTTCCTTCATCCATTCTTGAAATTCAGTCTCGGTCTGAAAGTGAGGCGATAAACGAAAGAGAAATATGAAAAGTTCTTCAATTAATTCTTAATTTCATTAAGTACTATGCTACAAAAGCGAAAGGATACCGACCAAATTAACTTAATAATAATAATAATAATAATAATAATAATAATAATAATAATAATAATAATAATAATAATGGGAATTAAGGCAGCAGTTCCCAGGCTACGAGGTGAAGCAATATAACATCATTATGGATGCCCTCGGGGGGTGGTCACGGGAGCTGGATGTCATGATACGCGAGCTGGTGGGAGGCAGAAGCACAGACGTACTACGAAAGATGCAGAGGGCAGTGTTCTCGGGCACGCTGAATATTGCCCGGACTTTCAAGGTGGCAGTTTGAGTTCCTGTTAGAAGGAGGACCGTATACACAACGGAAAAGCTTTTTAGGATTAGTTAATGTACATTTATTTTTTACTCCATGGCTCACAGGTTACGGTTTTCGCCCTGTACTGCCTGATTAGAATGTAGCATTCAGTTGATTTCTCTGCGACAATAATAACACTACGATAAGAGTTACAAGAACGGTACCCTGGATATACAGTCCAGCAGCACAATATTATTATGGACGTGCTTGGGGGTTGGTCAAGAACTATGGAAGAGGGATTACGGAAGTTGTTGGGAAAAAGACGAAAGATGTGCTACGAAACATGCAGAAGTCTGTAGTGTCAAGTACGTTGAACATTGCGAGGACTTTTAAGATCATAACATGAACAGTAAAACTACAAAAGAAACTTTTGAAAGGTTGAACATTATAAGAACATCATACAAGCATGAAGTTTATTCCTACGTATGAATATTAATTTGAAGGATAGTTTTAAACATTGAAGGAAATTTAAATATTGAGTTTCGTATATTAGAAGATTAATCGACTTATGTAGAGAATTTAGTTTATAAGTTTTACAGTAATCTTATTCACAGAAAGTGACTTAGTTGTTATGTATATTAATAATAGATTGTAAATTAGCGATGGTATATTACTATTAGTTGTATCTTAAATAATTTTCCATGCTAGCAAATAGGTTTTTATATTTTTTTATAAGTGCAACGATGTGTAGTTTCATAGGTTACGCTGTGCGCCCGATGAAACTTTCTTTTCCTGGCATGCTGAAGTTCAATAAACTGCGTCATAATAATAATAATAATTTAATATTTATATTGCGCAAATTAACATGTGGATATGATCAAATGCGCGCATCACAACACTTTTCGGGAGACTTTGGCCGGGCTGCATATGCACGTAATACAACTTTCAGGGCCCGAAACACACAACTTGAACATCAGTTCCCGGGGTACCTGTTAACTGATAGCACATTTATAGGCCATGCTGCCCCAGTCGCGCCTCAACTCACCTCTGCTCTGAGAATATGATCCCTGTTATCCCGGATGTTAGTACTGATTTTTATGCATTTGAAACCTTTGACGTGCGTCTCTTCGACTCCCGTTATATTCTCCATGCACAAAAGACTCGGCATTTGCTGCAAGAAAAAATGAAAACAATAACACCAATCACCTCGCAGGACTTTCAATTAAAGTAAGAATAAGTAATGAAGAGGATCTGAGTCTCGGCAGCCCTCACAAACCCAACATATCAAATGAATAAAGGCTGATAGTTTCGAAAGAAACTGTTTGGGGCTGCGTCGGTGGGAGTAACGAAATAATTTGGATATATCAACAAAGTTGAAGTGGTAAATTGGCCACCGTAACGATTACAAAAGCTGACGTTTCGAGCGTTAGCCCTTCGTCGGAGCGAATAGAGGAATTGTGGGTTGTGTGTGCTTTTAAAGGCAGAGAATGGAGCTACGTTATTGGTGGGAACATGGCAACGAGAAAAACAAGAATAAATTAGTGGAATAAAAAGCGTTCGTTGATCCCTGTGGGATTTAGACGTCCGGTTTGAAAGATGAGCTTTTGTTCAAGATTTTTACGGCTTTCCGTGCTACCTAAGTGTAAGGAAAGACCACAGATTGCCATATGTTGCTTAGAATGATTAGGTAGAACATATCAAAAGCGAGAGAGAGGAATGGGCTTTTGGTGAGTTAGGCTTCTCTTTGTTTCAGTTGGGCTTGTCTTTTGTTTCAGTTGGGCTTGTCTTTGTTTGATTAATCGTTACATCTTTGGCGAAAACTCCATTCAAAAGAGGAAAACTTTGATACCGACTGACTAAGAAATCCAAAACCCTTTGTATCAATCATTGAAGATATGCTCCCAATTGATCTATTCAAGTGATAAGACCTTACGATGTCTCCCCACTGAAACTCCTTACATAGTGAAACAAATTAAATAAATCGCTCCGCTCACCCCAGCTTGCTCGCCTCGCCATTCCAGTCGATTGGGGAAGAGATGGAAGTACTTTCTTGGCCAGTTACTCATTAGTGTGCCTCCCAGCTTGTAAAGGTAGCCTTCCAACAGACGGTCTCCATCCTCTGCTACTATAACAATTGACATATTTATATGAGAATTAAGTGCTTTAAGAGAGTCGAACGTCCAAGAACACATGCAGTCTCGGGCCTCAAGTGCGCCAGGAAAACCGAACTGAACAACTGGCATTTGGGTTGGGTTTTGTATCTGATTGGTCGAAAGGGAAATCCGGATTTCCAAGACCAATTACATAGATATGAGGCAGAACCAATGCAATAAGGAATACCTGAACCTTCGAAACTAAACAGGAAATTGCTTAATGATTATTGACTGATGGCAAGAAAATCACCGTGTTACTTAGAAAGAACGTTGAAACAAACTGACAGAACACTGTATCACCAGAAAACAATTTAAAGCCTCCATTGAAGAACTTCATGAGCCCGGTATTTTTCGAGAAAAGTGACGGGTCCTTTGTCCCAGTGTCCCTTGAGTACTAGTGACACCTGCATCCGAATTATACTACTCACCCGTCATGGAATTTTGATGTTTCGCTTTCTTTTTGGCTTCTAACTTGTCATGTTCTTCGTTGACAACTTTGAATACAGTTTCTACAAATGTACAAAAAAGTTTAAAACAATGCCCCAAGTCACAAGCACACAAGAAACAAAAACCACATGCACTTCAAAACTGGAGATACTGAGAGAAAACAACTTAGACACTTGAAAACGTTCTATTACACATACAAATCTGGATAATGATGTACTTTGGTTCTTTTCTTCAAACCCTCGATTTTGACCACTTCACTGTGGAATAGAGGGGGTAAGTTTTCTGAAGAAACTGTGGAGCTGCCTCGGGGAGGTACTACAAGATGATTTGGTTTAGAAAACTCAGCTTTAGAAACTCTTTCCGGTGGCCAATTTACATTGTCAACATTTTTGATAACACCAAATTCTGCAGTAAATGGTTTGAACCCGGGGGTAACATGTGAAAGTGTAGTGTGAATCAAATTCTCTTTACTGCGGGGCAAGTGTATTGTCCATCGTATAAACCTTAACACAATAGCTTCAGCGTTACATCAAGAGGCTTTTTCCACGATTAGCCATAGGAAGATGTCAAAATGGATTTAACTGTACATAAGTGCGTGTGACATCCCTTACCAGCTATTTCTTGCTGCCATCTTTCTGACACAGTCAAGTTAAAGTCTTTATAAATCTCTTGATCTTGATCTGTCATCTAGATAGCAATGTTTATAAATTCACTTGTTACATCAAAGAGTTATTGGTTTTTGTAAGGATCGCTTTTATTTGAACGGGTTACCCGCTTACTAAGCCTAAATGGAAACGTTGTGCTGAATAAATTTGTCATTCAGGGGGCTTTTGAATCGAGTTTCATTGCCAAAGTCTTGGACATGGTAAAAAGAAAAAATGGAAAAGAAATAAAGCATAGACTAGTTATCAAGCAGATCCTACTGGCGTCCATCTCCTTACCCTTGGGCACCTAGCCTGTACAGCTTGTGATCTCGAAGGCATATGCTGCCTTACTTTATCACTGTGCCTACCTTAATTCCTTTGACGTCATCTTCATCGAATGAGCCGATATCAAACGCGTCAGCGGCATTCACTTCACCTCTTGGAGGCACAAGTGGCGGTGGATACTGCACAGACAAGTAAGCAAACAAACAAACAAAAATCATCAACAATGATCAACAAAATCTGTTATCATTTATTAACCTCAGCGATTTGGACATGGCAGCCTTTAATTCTTCAGAAACCCAGGAAAAGGCGAATAATAAAGAGTGACCTCATTTCAAGTTTTGAACGACTCGAATAATATAAACAATCTGCACATTCAGCACATTCAGCACCATTGCAACAGTTTCATCAATTAAAAGTCAGACATTACGCATGTAGCTGTGCTATTCGGAGTACCCTGTACTCCTAATGGTACTCCGAAAGAAGTGTTCAACATCAAGAAGTACATTTTACAGAGCTCAGGAGCGTCCATTATTAAGGCTTTGATCAGAAACTTACAACATACAATTTGAAAACGGTACCTGGAACTAATACTACTCACTAGCATAAATTTGAATCTTCGTTACTAAGAGTATTCAAAGAATGTTACGCAAAGTAACCGCTGACAACTGGTGTGCTTAGGTATACACCAAATGTTTGTGTTCGAGACAATGCCTCTCACCTTTAAGAGTTCAACTAATTTCCAATCATTACTTTTGAAAAACTCGTGTTGTCTCACTTCTATAGCCCTACGAAAGAAACACAATTTCAAGCTTCCGTTTAGTAACTTAGTTACAATCCCTCAGCCTAGTGGAGTTCTCTTTTGAAGGTTTTTTTCTGACTCCTGAACACTCGTCCAATGCTTTGTCCAAAGACTGACCGACATCGGTCTCTTAGACTCAAACAAGTACAAAGATAAAAAGGCAAAGTTACCCTGAGCCTCTGCACCCAAGTCTGCTGGGGACATCTCTGTTAAGGAGACCAGCGAGTAGGGACTTCATTTCTTCAGAAAACGATTCTGGATATTCTACGTCCTACGAGACGAATAATGACGATGCTAGTTTAGCCATTCACAGACGTTTTTTAGAAGCCTTCTCTAGTTTCCAGGAGGCACCAAAGTCTCTCCTAACAAGAGGACTCAGTTTTCGATCATTTACTTACGTAAGTTAACGTTAATCTATCGATCTCGTGCTTGTCTTTTGTTTTGTGTTGTCTGAATGGACTATGCCTGCAAAACGAGGGTAAAAAAGGATTAGTGTCTTCGGTAAAGAAATCAAAACGGCACATTCTTTGGGAGTAATAGCATAAAACTAAGTCACCCAAGATTTTTTTGTGATGATAAGAAAGGGGGGGAAAATATGGCTGGCGAGGTGGGTCATTATGTCCAGGCAAGGGAACGGGGTCGATCTTGAGAGCTGTTTGCTGAATTTAGTATTTCCGTTGCTTGGTTCGTCGTATTACTTAGAATCAAAAGTGCGAGCCCCAACACCCCTCCTCTTAATCCGCCAGTGCTTTTTCGTTCCCGAACCTAAGCTAGCACTGACATAGCAGCACATGGCAAAAATAAGGGAGGTGCACTCACGAGAGATGATTGGCTATTTTCACTTTCAACCCACCGCTCGTTTCCGCTGTTTTGCCGCTTGAAACTTCCTTACAATTACTTGCTACGCAAGCCAGCGCTGTCACGCGGTCATGAAAGAAGAATTTCAAACAAGTACAGTACAACCAAAAGAAATTCAATTATGTACCTACCCTACGAGCAATTTGAAGAGCATACAGCCGAGAGAAAACCAGTCAGCACAAGAGTCGTATGCTTCACCCTTCTTTAAAACTTCAGGCGCCATGTAGCCATGTGTTCCCCTAAAGACCAAGAGAAAGGAGAGAGAAAAAAAAAAATCAAGAATAGCCAGTAGGAATTCAAAGTAAAGACAAGCAGAGAGCCTAAGCATGGAAAACGCAAGTAATGACATCAGACTTAATTTCATTTTCAAATATGAGTGGTTAGGAATGTAACCCGAGTTACGAAGCGAAAGAAAGCAAATCCAGAGCATTCCCGGTTCACTTTCGACTCTCAATTAACTATAATGATAGTTTGGAAAAGCTAAAACCCAAGAAAGCAGGGTCCGACATCTCCGCTAGCCCGGTAGCCCGAGGCTAGTAAAAATTTGGTCGGGCTAGTAAAAAACCACGTTTAATAGCCCGCTGGCTGGTAGGAAAATTGAAAGAAATTAAATATAATTAGTTTACTTGAAGTTCACAGTTGATTAAAAAACAAGAAAGACTAAATTGTAATGATAATACCAATAAAGAAGGCACAACCCTTTCATCTTCTGGCGTCTTTTTTTGTCTTGCGTGTCGATCGTAAACATCCTTAAATCCGAGACTCTACGCTTAATGGCCAATGTCTTCCCCAGTCTTCTCCCTACCGACGTTGCGATGCCTTGCACATCGCTAAACACGATCGCTTCGCACTTGAAGCGATTGTACCATTCTTTATCATTTTAAAAGACCAATAAGTTTAGTGGAAGATTTGCATGTTTGGGGTTGAAGTAGACCTCGAGGGAAATTGATCCGGGCTACCAAGTTGTGTTTCAGGCCAGCACATTTTAGAAATCAGTTGCTCGGTGGCTAGTAATGCAGGTAGATAGGTGTCGAACCCTGGAAAGTATATCTAACACGAAAGGCATCCAATCTTTCGTGGATTATTAACTTGCTGATCACTTACACACTGGCATGAGGCTTCTTCTTTGAGAAATCACAGGCAAGTCCAAGATCTGATATTCTCACGTGTCCGTGTTCGTCCAGCAGAATATTTGCGGGCTGAAATATTAATCAAGGTAACTGATTAGATTAAATCTTAACACAAAAGGGCGAGGACGTAGAATATCAAAATGGGGCGACGCACAAAACAGATTTCTTTCCGGCATTAGACTCCTTGTTGCAAAGAATGGAAGCCTGGGAAAGAGTTTGCTAACCGTGAAGATTTTCCCGCCAATGTCTCCGATGACTAAATGTAAATTAGTCACGTGGTAGCCTACTGCTATCCAAACCAAACACATCACAATGGCGAAAGTAAAGGAAAATTGAAGGGAAAGATAACAGAGAACGTGCCTAACATTCTTGATTAATGAAGGAAGGATCGAATTTATGGAAATACGAGGCCCACTTGTGCACATGTAAGTACCTCAAAATGACTTAATTTCATACACCGTGAATGCAAGTTTGCAGCTTCTAACAGCACAGAATTTTCACTGCTTCGCGAGAAATTCATCTTCTCGTACTGCGAATCTACAAACGCTACGATGTTTTTTCTCCCCCTCTCTCGCTGTTGTCGAAAATAGGTGCAAACATTCTCAACTATTGTAATTACTCAATACACTCTGACCTGTTGAAATGGAGGAGAAAAATAAATACAAATACAAAATAGAAGACTAAGGAACAACATAGTTTATCAAATGAAACTTTCAGCGCCTGTTACCTTTAAATCTCTATAACAAATTTTTCTATCGTGCATGTGCTCCAATCCCAAAATTATTTCTGAAGCATAGAATCGTACCTGAAATAAAATATGCAGGGAAAAAAACTGTAAGCGCAAGTTCAACAACCTTACCTATTCATTCAGTATTAATTTCTTAAAAAAACAAAATGTGCTGCCTCTGCAGTTTATTCAAGCTAGTAACTCAAAAAAAAAAAAAAAAAAAATCTAGTTTTAATTGGGAAGCTTTTACCAAGAGTTTCATAAACTTACATCATCTTCACTGAAGACACCATGTTGGGACAAATGATAATGCAAATCACCACCTAGAAAATGGGCAAAAGTTGATTGGCACAAAAAAAGCTTTGTCATTAAATAATACTTTTAAGGTGTCTTGTGCATCTTGAAAATTAACCTTATTCTGTTGACCTTTCCATTCTTAAGATCTCAAATTCAGCACCTTCCATTGTCCTCCACACATTCCCTATAATCCCAACTGAAAAAACCAGTGTTACTGGTTGATCACAATATTCCCTTGCTGATACATTTCTTTCTTCTTGTCATTTTTCTGGTTTGAATCTCATCATTGAATAAAATCTCACATTCTGATTGGTTAACGAAGTGAGGTATTTAGCGTGGAATTGTGAGTTGAAAACAAGGCTTTGTGATGTTGTTTTGCATCTTTGTATACATGACAACTGTAGGTAATGCTGTTTTCTTTATTTCTTGTTTTGAATCAATTATGTGATTCATAGAAAATCCTTTACTTGACTCGTGAGTTTTGCATTAAATTGCTCTTGAAAACCAATGTTGCATGAGTTGCTTTACAATTCAGTTTTCGCAAGCAATTTAAAGTGGAATTCCCTCTTCAAATAATGAATTTTCCTATAATATTGTATTGATATTATTAGGTAAAATTATTCATTTTACCAAATAATATGCTTGCATCTAACCATTTGTCATGGTTAGATGCAGGCAACAGCACACTTAAATCAAATTTCCTAACAACAACTAGGAATATCAACACCAGTTATAATTTCCTACCATTCATTAAGTCCAACACAAAACAAAGTTTGTCTGGAGTTTGGAAGGCATAGGTCATACACACAATGAATGGATTATTCACCTGTAAAGTAGTTCATAACAACAAAAAACAGTCATTTTAATTCAAGTTTCAAATATCAATTTACTAAATATATAAGTTTTTGTCCTTATATTTATCAATCTATAATTGCTTCTCACGTGTAGAAAAAAACAGAAGCTGCACTGACCATGGACAACATTATTCTTTCATTCAGTGCCAGTGTTTCTCCCTGTTTCAGTTTGATTCTCTTCTTGTCAAGGCATTTCATGGCATACCTATCACAAAAAGAATATAAAAAATATTCCATTTAATCTAAGTTTCAACTTATCATAATTAGTTATCAACACTAATGGTATAGCCAACTAGTCACAGACTAGTAGAAATTCAGTTTTGGCTCATGGTTTTCAATTTCCACCGGCCAATTTGGCTAGTAAACAAACTGAAATTGTTGTAACATCTAAGTTGTCACTAGCAAATTGGCTAGTAAGTTGAAAAGTTAGTGTCAAGCCCTCAGTTGAATTCAAAGATTCCTATTTGACTTGTCCTTTCTAATCCAAAATATCCATTCACAAAATTACACAGTTCACTCTTACATCTTTCCAGTGTCAGCTTTTCGGCATCCATAAACCTCTCCAAACCCACCACGACCAATAATTCTATGTACACTAAAGTCATTCATGGTTAGCTGTGAAGAGTAGGAGAAAAATATTTCACACATGGCAAGGCCCTGCTTAAAAATCATATCACTAAAACTGCTTATAGTACCTTAAATGCATACTCACATTAATATTAAGTTCCACATTTTTCCACTGACAAAATCTGACATATCTATCACTGTGAACAAACAATTAAGGAATTACTGAATCAGAGATAATCAGCAACAAGAAAAGAAAGTTAATATCTACCATGATGTAATATAATAGTTGTAACATTTGCTCCTGAAGTTTAAGGCTACGAAGGACTTACCTTTTCAAGAACTTCTGGAAGATTGACCCTCTTAGGCTGTTTCTGATTTCCAACATGTATGGCTAGAGCAATTAGAGAAAAATTTTTCAGTACCAATAATTGCATTGAATGTCTAATGTAAATAACTTAGCATCAAAGTGAAAAAGTCTAAAATGAACTTAATTCTGAATGTGAATGAACTCTGTTGCATGTAGCATAAAGCTAAAGTTGATAAATAAAATAATGGGAAGGATAATGAAATGACCCAACAAACAAGTCAACACATAAACAAATCAAAAGGAAAACAACTGTTGCATAATTGTTTCGCAAACTGAAATGTAGATAATTTTATTTCATAGGAAACTGACCTTCTTGAAAATTGTGTGACTAAATTTGAACTTGGTATAACAGCAATAGAGACAAAAATAACTAATCAATTGTCAAGACAGTACCGCTAAACACATTCTTACCTCAAACAGTGTAGATGGAAGCTCTTTTTTTGTTATTGAACTCTGCACTTGGTCCAGAGCACTTTTAGAGAAAGACTGTGGTAAAAAAAGAAGAGGCAATACATGTACTTCATTCTTATTTTCAGATTTTGTTGTACAGAAATTTCTACTTAAAAAAATTCCCAGAATTTTAAAGGACAATTACATTGCCTCATTAGTATGAAAATCTAGGATAATGATAACTGTATCAATAACGATAAAAATGGTAATTATTACACGATAAGAATGACAACAACAGTGATACTCCAACTATTTTTTACCATTGCATACAAGTACATGTTATGTAAAGCTGCATAATTTGGGTGTATGGTGCTAAAACACTTACATGAGAACAGGCGAGGAGCTCAATCATTATATACTTGTCAAATATTTCTCGAGCCATCTTCAGTCTGTCCTCTTGGAACTGTAGTTTTTCATACTCTCTAATCTGCATTGATTCAGAAAAGATTACGTTTGTTTTAATAAGTTGTAATTACTCTCCCATTTCCAGTAATCTCCTCGCATTGGTACAAAGTAAAAATCATACACAATGTAAAAGTTCTCAGCGGTATTAGGTTTCTTGATTCTAAACCATAACTAACTAAATCTTTTAATTTGAGTTTTTTTTTAACTGAGTTGTACCTCATGATTGAATTAAATAGTATCAACAATTAAAATAATACTGAACAAAAGATTATACCCAAGTATATGATTCGGGCCCTGCAATTAACCTAAAGCTATATGTTGACTACACTTATTGTAAGGTTGTTAAATAAATCAAACTGATGAACTACAAATCAGCTGCTACATGTTGTTTCTTACAATCGCATTCTTAGAGTCTTTCTTAAAAGAGGAAATTAAATTGAGTCCTTAGAAAAAAACACCAAGAACAGATTAGTGATAGGTAGTACTGGTGATGTCAAGTGAGAATATGTCAAGCATTGGACTAGTGTAGTTTACAATTGTAATCAACAAATAAATCATATGTTGCCATGAGTCTGTTCTGTAATAGCTCACAGATGACATAAAAATGGAGTGAGAACAAAAAAAGGAATTAACGTTTTTACCACATTCTTATGTCTTCTAAGATCTATTATTGGAGAGATCCACAGCAACTTAAAATTTAATTGTTACATATCAATCTAGCATCATAAGCATAAGCCCATAATTCTCTGCTCCAGTCATAAAAAAATAATCTCAAAATACAGTGCATTGAAAGGAACTTCACTGTAGCACAGGTGGTGTATGTTTCAGCTGTCTCTAAAATGTAGCTGCATATGCAAGGGTAACTTCTCACTGTGCTCTTTATCAACACTGACCTAAATCCAAGATCTCTATTTTACTAAGAATGTTGGCTAGTTAATGCATTAGCTGCCCATCGACTCTACAAATTCTGAAGTGACTCAAAGCATCACTTTTAGTGGCATACTTGTCCATTAGAGGCTACCCCTGGGTGGAAAGAGGGAGTGTGCAAGTTTGGTATCTTGCCCAAGAACAAAAACCAACCAGTTAGACCATTGCTGGATCTTTCTACTCCAATTTCCTTTGCAACAAAACAATCAAGCTACTATAACTACCTTGTCTGGTTGTTTATGTGTGAGAGAAATCAACACAAGACTACAGCTGTACTTCCTAAAATCCACTTAAATCATGATTATGCTTAAGAGGTTCAACAATCAACATCAGACAACATCTTTGATCTAAGGTGACTGAATTAACTGAGAGGAGCAAGAGAGAGTTAGACCCATAAGATCACAAAATGTTTATTGTTACAAGAAAGAAGACCATTTGCACTGTAATCTTGACTGTGAAATCAGAGGAATACCTAAGAAATAAATATTAAGGGAAAACATTTATGTGGCATTTCTAATATACAACTCGGAAAAATCATCCATGGTTACTATAGCTGAATAATGAAAATAACTGTAGTAGTTATCTTGTTTATAGGAACATGAAAAAAAAAAAAAAAAAAAAACATGACCAAGAGAAGAGGTTGGAAAAAAAAACAGATGTGAATATTCAGGTGAAAAACATTATGCATGGTGCATAACAAAGTACCTTTCTTCAGGTTAGTGTTTTTATTTGGCAAGGTCAGCTTCATTAAATATATAGCACTAAGCAGTTTTCTTACTTGACTGGAACACTTAAAAATCATAGACAGACTGCTTATTCTAAGAAGAGCATTTTAAATGGAAGCATTTCTTTGCATGTTTCAGACATTTTGTTTGGATTAATATCTGGTTATTTCATAAGGGGTAGACATCTCATCCTGGCTCAAGACTAAACATTTAATCAAAGAATGTCACTCATAATTAACACTCTAAATAATGACAATCTGTTACTATTTTCTCAAAAACAGTTCAAAGCCTTATAGTGTTTGGCATAATATTGTTACAGTCTCAACTTTTATTGTTGTAGTGTCACCATGTCAGTGATTTTACAAAAAAAGGATTCAAATGTCAAAATTTCATAGGAAATGTAAATCAAAGAAGCAAGTCGGAAAAAGGTGACTGTATGATTCCTGATCAAAATAGGATAGACTTTAGGATAAAAAAGGACTAAGGTATAAAACATACCTTGGAAAACCCTTTAAAACAAAGTACAATTGGATTCGGCCTTAATTAAACAAGGCTGGTTCAATATTCAGCCAGCCTTCATTTATCAGAACATATGCAAATAGTTTATCTTCACCTGATTGAATAATTTTGCAAAACTTGACTTGCATTTTGACAAATTGTGCCAATTTTAATGTCATAAATAATATGTAAGATTACAGTAGGTCCTAAAAGTTAATGGGTAAATCAGCTTTCCACAATCTAAATTTTATACCAAGTATGATAAAAGTGTGAAATTTTGACTAATTTTGTCTACAGAACAGACTCACAAAAGGAAAAATTAAATAAAATTTGATCACCTGTTTGAGAGGAGTTTTAATCACGGGTAAACAAAAACAATTTGAAATTACAAGAAAAGTACCAAAAGACATATACTACAAATAACCAGGCAACACAAAATACATGAACATATTTTCAATGCCTCATGCATTAAATCTCTTTCAACATAAAAATTTCAAAATACTGAATTTACAAACTATTAGCAAATAACTAAACCATGTCCGCAAAAAATTATATTGTCGAAATTACAAATGTCATTTTTGTAAACGAATTTAACCCAAGAGGTATACCATCCATTCATCTTTAAAGTAAAATGAGAAAAATTTCCACAGCATCTAAATGAGAGACAACTAATTCTAATTCAAGACCTCTGTGTGCCATACACTCATAAATAATTCACTAAAGAAAACCTGACTTTGAGGGTTCGAAATTTTGGCGAAAGTATCTAACCAAAATCATGAAACTTCTATGGGATCTTGTTAGGTCGATATTTATGGGTGATCTTCCTAAGCTACACGAGCTAAACTACAATCAATTTAATTGTATTACAGTATTTTATGCTGCGACTCCATGGAAGATCTTCCATATTTATATTGAATCATGCGATGGCCAGCACGACAGGGAATCGCAACAGACAAAAATTTTCTTAAAAAACGTTCTTTTGTCTCTTTGGCTTTTATTTTGACATAAAGTTAGAGATGAAAACGCCATAAAATTCTGTATAATATCCACGAAAGAGGAAAAAGCCATGCGCACCCTTTTTCATAACAGAAATAAGAGTGCACTTGATAGATGATTTTCCAGCAGTATGCTGTGTTTACATGAATAAATTCAAGCAAGTAAAAGGAGAGGTGTCTTGTTTTGAATCGACCAACGATCCATCATCCAACATTACTTTGATCTCTCATTCGAATTGCGAGTAGAAAACGACTGTAACGGTCTTTTGTCAAAAAATGATACCAAGAATCGAGTTTCAATATGCAACAATTGAGCCAAACGTGTTAGGTGTCGATGTCAAAGCTATTTACTCAGAAAAGCAAAACAAGTCTAAATTCAATTCGACGTTACTAGGATTTTAGGAACTGTATATTTTCACCGATTGCAACACCACTCTAATTACAGATCGTAAAATTTAAGCTCCCTCGTTTGTGGTAAATGTTGCCATTCGAGCGATGATTTTACCGGTGATTTCCTCGCGACATGACATATAACTGGTCACAACCGAGGTAACAAAACAAATGGTATAAAGGTAGGTCTAAGGCGAACAACAGTTGAAGTTCCCTCTCTACGAGGAATACCTGCGTTTGCATTATTTATTGTAAGGTATTGCGCGGTGAATAAAGTACCAAAGTACAAGCAGGAAGAATGTTTGTATAGTCTGTGGTCCGCGTGGATAAATCTTGCGTACCCCTTACAATACCACGCCAATCTACACTTCCTTTCGACGTTAAGTGAACACAAGCCTTTCAAAACAACAAATACTGCATATTCTCTCCTGCAAGATGATGCTGATGATCAAAACGGGAAGAGGAGCTAAATAGTTCAAAATCCGACCCGTATTCACAGATCGCTCGTATATCCCGTCAAAACACTCCCGAATTGTAGAAATCGCTTGTGTATTATTAGCGTTAATTTGAACACAGTCCAGCCAGATTATCGGGAGAAATTCAAGGCTGAATTTGATCAAACTCTTCCCTTAAAAATAAACTTGCAAAACCAGCATCCGCCCACTCAAGAAATATTCTACTAAACCTGCGGCTGCCTATTAGCTTCCTGCGCTGAGCTAGGAAAATATATAGGTAAATAAATATATTAATGCAAGGTATAAAAACTCGGCTACTCACATCTTCATAAAACGCTAGTTGAGGGACTGGTTCATCGCACTGAGTTTCGCAGAATTCTTTAAAAACCAGGTATCCTTGATCATAAGAATAAAATAAGGTCATGATACATTAGGGGACACCGAAAACATTCAAAATGAATTGAAGTAGTGTTCGCCGACATCAAACATTCTGCTCCTTCGAGAATGCGCGTAGGAAAACACTGTGCAGCTGAATGATCCATTATGTTTTGGCATCAAACCACTTACCTATCCTTTGGTCGAATATTTTGTCGAACTGCACCTCTCCCCTCTCGCTCAAATACTTGTGCATTACATGGTAAACACTGGAAATATAAAGCAACAACGCTCTCGATGAAACTAAATCCTGTGGTTAACAAACTCAATCCAAGAGATATAAATTTAAAGCGATCGCAATAATCTACGTACGATGGATCAGGCAGGATGATTTTCTTGCTTGCACGAGCCGCAGGCGTGGATTTCGATTTTTCCATCGCCATTAGGTAGGAAACATCAGCCAAAACCGCCTCTAAGTCCGCCATCTTGGCTGGGCAGCTTGGTTTATCTTGCAAATTTCGTCTCGCGATGAACATTTGCGAGCCCTTCATTACAATTTGCTCGCTTGTCATTGGTCAGAAATAATAGGCCACGTGATCAACCATGATGGCGGCCCATTTGATGGCAGAACGGGCAAAAGTCAATTACGGCTTCCTTTTCACATCGTTGCTAAAAGACTTTATCTTTGATGTGTTTTATTAATCTCCTCCAATTGTTTTCTTGGAAACATTAAGATTTTTTTTTTAAGAGGACTGCAAATGAAACTTTTTGTAACAGACCGCTAAACGCACCACTGGCGACCTGCTAGACAAATAACGCCAACACAACAGAGTGGCTTTGAAACACTCTTCAAGTGTTTGTTTTTGCAATATTAGCATTGGACGCACGCATAATTTCTAATCAAGATATTGGCCTTAGACACCTTTTCTCTGCCTCTAATATCGTGACTTATTAAAAACTTCCCAAGAAAGTAGATTTGGATAATTTTTAAAGAGTTCATCGGCCATGAGGTCGCGCAATTCTCCCAAAAGACGTTCAGTGAAAGTCTGCAGAAGTGTTATCCTAAAAAGTGACACTAAGCTTTGTATCAGGTTTCTTGGGATGGTGTAAAGTTTTACTTTCGTAGTAAAGTTAGTTAATATTGTACATCAATCGATGTTGATTCAAGGGCACGCGCAAACTAGGTTAAGTTTAAACTCAGCCTAACCTGAAATAGGCGGGTAGTTTGTAAGTAATTCCAAGGGGCACAATATCGCTATCTAGCGTTCATAGTCAATTTGACTTCATTGTAAGGAGTTTGGTAAAGAATGACAGGAAATGACTTAATTCAACGATGGAAGTCACTGTAGAAGGTAACCCTATTGCTTCCACTTCCTCAGAAGAAAACTAAAGGATGTTGACATGTGGCGTATATTTTCCCGGAATTACGTTGCTTACGAGTAGACTCTCGAAGGCGCTGTGGTATTGCGCGAAGAGCTTGTTTACTGAGTTATGATATATTCTTAGTGTGTACAGTACTCACTTGCGTAGGCAGGGTAGAAGTTGACCCGCCTTAGGGTGACCCACGTAACTGGTGTAGCTATGACGCTCCAACTTATCTGTTATCAGCCCGTAATTGCATTTGGTCAATATTTAGTTTAGTCTTTAATTTTCAATCAGCGCTATTCATTCTTCTTGATCAATGATTCGTGAAGGAAGTGTTTTCATTCTCTTCACGAACTTTGAGAGTCGAGAATTAAGTAAACGTTATCTTCTTTGAAAAAATTCGCGGATGTTACATTATCAGATCTGATCTGATGAACGTCACAGTCTTCCGCGTGTGACTTTTTCTTGATTTTCTTTGACGTAATGACTTGATACTATTACAGATACAGGGGTGGGTCAAGGTCTGTGCATGAAAAAATTTGAAATTTGCGTTAAAATTTTCAAGTTTTAAATTAGCAAATTTTACGACCTTTTCTATCTCTAGCCGTTGTTGTTCCCATATGCTTTGCCTCTCTTTTAGGCAAGCAAACTTTTTGCGCTTTATTGAATTCACGTTTGCGTTAGCTTCTCTGGCTCACAATTCAGTATAGCGATTGGAAAGAAATAACAGCTACCATGAATGAAATTTACTATAAAAGTCGCAAGAGCAAAGATAAAATACGACTAAACTTTAAGCACAGCCTGAACTAGGACAAATCAAAGAGAGCATCAATAAGGAAGTCACAGGTGTATAATCTGCCCCGTAGGCGCTCAATGTAATAGGTCCCAAGTACAGTAAAGGTGTGCTTTCCCATACACCTGTTCCTTGTGTGATGTTCTCATTGAATGCTTAAAGCTACGCAAGCAAGCATATTTCGGGAGCACACTCAACAAAAATGTCTCTTCTTGTGGTTGCTGCTGTTTTGTTTGTCGCACTTTTTAAATTACTCAACAAAACTGAATTTTGTAATAAGCAAACTGTTAATTTCTTCTTGACGCCTCGTTTGATTTGCTCTCCTCTCAGATCCCTTTCTTGTTTCAGCAAAAAAAAAATTATGAAAAATTTTTTATAACTGAACGCCAGTTTCATTGTCTTTTAGTAGTATCTTGTATACAGAGTCTCAAAGTCTTTGGGTCAACGTTTGATACAATCTGAAAAGAGTTTGATATCGTTCTCTAATTCGATAAAAAAAAAGCAATATCATTTCTAGTATTGAAATAACAGTGGGTAAGTTGGTTCTGCAGGTTGGACCGTCAACTTGTGCGAACACTCAAGGGATCATTACAATTATGAATATTATGTATAGAACAAAAATAGTAACGATAACACAATAACTGACAAACTGTCTGTCTATTTTTGTAATCAATTTTTTTCAGTTACCATGTATAGCACCCGTTGTATTATTACGCTAGTAAAGGTACTTACAACTCCTATCAGCTTAATTAAAACGCATTCCAGAATATAAAAATAACATGCTATCGATGCATTATGGTATTGTAATAGCGACTCTAAGGCCTTTATACATAAAATCGCCTAAATATATCCCTGGAAATTTTCAAAAGTCAGCTATCCCAAAATTCTTAGAATGTCGCATATCCCTTCTAAAATTACCATTAATTTTAAAAAAAGCTAGGTCAAACTTTTCAGATGAGGGAGTTGAAAAAGCTGTGCAAGACAATGTGGATGCATAGGTTAATACATATAATTTTTATATTTATCCCGAACATTCTGCCGCGAAAAAGCTGATGTTAAAGAAAATGTTAAATGTTTCAATTTTTCCCTAAATTTCGTTATATCTAGATATTTTTCTAAATGTCTCGGTATTTTCTACGCATCCAACGAAGTATGCAAGGCCTGGTACTGACAAGATTTTAACAATCACTGTGATTAGAAAATCGATCAAAGTTAAAACACTTTGAAAGAGTATTGGTTTGTGATTGCTGCCCTAAAGATCCTTAAAAGCTTAGGACGACGTTCTTTGTCAGCGCAGCTGATATCTTGAATTGACGGGACGTTTGATCTTCTTGTTTTTCTCGAGAAACTGACAGCTGTTTCCTCGGAAACGGCTGCGGAAGTGATAATTCATTGTCAGAGCTGGAATGTTAATAGCAAGAGATAATAACCACTGGATAGCTATCATAATTAAATCTTTTTTCATATCCATACTTTATGAATGCTCGCTACGAATCGAGAATGGAAATTGACAACAAGCTGCTTGATTGAGAACAAATGCGAATAAATTTATGCTAATTTTATCGTTTCGATGAATATCCCGCTGAAGATGTGGGTTTTAGGCGAGAATCTTTAGATATGAAATTGCGTTGACCTGTGAAATTCGTTGAGACTGAGTGTCAGAATATAATGACCTGAAAATATAGTCCATGACATGTTTTCATTTGTAAGTGAAACTTCACAGCAGTAATTTTTTGTTTTCAACTTAAAAGGATTTCTATGCTTGTTCGTGACACGGGAAAAGTCTCAATGGTTCTACCTGGATTATGTGTGCTTTGGTATGAAGACCACTGCCTCGTAAAAGCTACTTCACTTTGTTCAAGGCTGCTGAGGAAGAATGCTGATTAGCTGAACTGGCAAAAACTTTAAACATCTATAAACAAACTTATTAGTATGTTTAACATGACAAATGATAGCATTAAACTGTCAAGAACACCTGCCAATTACCACCAACACTGCATGCATGTAAGCCGCATGAAATTAATCATAACAGCGTGACCATGACTTTGAAACGCGTGGGGTAAGAAGCCGCAGTTATGAGAGCATAAGAACCAATTTGGTTACTTATTCAAAGAACGCTACCTGCGTCATCATCGTTTGCGTCATTTTTTCTTTATGACTTACAAACTTATGGAAGAAAGAGGTTAAAGAACAAAGGCGGTAACTCTGAGAGGCGACCATAAAGCAAAAATATGAACTTGAATTTAATGTTATGATATTGTAACATAATGCAATAATTATATTTATATTTTGAATTATCTGTTGCAAAGCGGAAATTTGCCTTCAAAATGTCGGAAACCACAACGTTATTAGTTTAGCAGGATAGGAACACACTCAATAAAGTAAGGGAATGAGATACAAAGATTGACTTAACTCCTTCGGGGCAAAGTGTATCCGGGCGTCTTTCCTGCATCTTATCCCAGCTGTCTACCGCTACTTCGCTTAACGTACAATAGATCAACAGCTTGGTTTGAAGCAAAACCTGTTTAACCTTTAAAGGGTTTTTAGTGACATTTGATCCTGAAAATTTTGTAGTATCAGCAGTTCATGATGATAGTTTTGATCCTCTTAATAGAGACTCGTAGGCTGTGGTTGCCAAGGGGTAAGCTGTACCTGCGTGCTAGTTTTGACAATTTATGACACTGAGTTGGCGTGGAAGACGCGCAAAGACAATATTTGTATCTGTTGAAAAAGTTTCAAGAGGAAACAGTACACCTTTTCTCTGGTCTAGCTTCTTTTTCCTTTGCTATCCTATCGTGAACTTTTTCAGACTTACTTCTCAACTTATTGTACGCTTCTAATCACAGAGCAACATTTTGTCAATTAGAGTTAGCTACTTAGCATTGTTGCATAAGTAAGAAATGTCATGAGGTTAGAATTGTTTTGTTAGAAAACTCGTCAATTACCAAAAAGTGACTTACGGACCGTCTACGAAGTATATGAAAACAGTGGTGCGTAGAGCAACTTTTTCTCTACTGATAAATAAGCGTGGAGGACATTTGACAAGTATGACATGCTCGTGTTGAATTACCCATCGATCCTCCCTAACCTCCGAAATCAAAACATACTCGGCAAGAAAGTTCCTTCAATCGAACAGGCTGTTATTTGTTTGTGATGTTGGACTGCCAAGACAGAAAAACCATAACTAAACATCCTTTTGTTTACTTGAACGGCGACATGTGCCCAACAGGTGGAGGGGTAAATTAGCTTTTGCGAACGATAACAACGGAATTTCTGAGGGAAGACAACAAACGGAATGTCGATGACTTGTCAAACCTTTTTATTTATCTTGTCTCTGAAATGTCTCTTCGTAGAGGGTTTTCTCCGAGGTATGCTGTACCCCAGGGAATCCGAAACTCGGCAAGTGAAATCTTTGGACGGGATGTGGGATTTCCGTGCGGATATTTCCTCAATCGGGTTCGATGAGATGTGGTATTCCTTGCCCTTAGCACAGGTAAACAGCAGCTACACATATGTATTGCTTTGATTCACGGGCAAAATCTAATCAGATTACTTGACCAGACAGATACACTCCCTAAACGGAAAAAAATGAGGTTTGAACAGAGTGGACTCACGGGAGAAATGTTGAGAACCATTTGCTCTGAAGCCTTTCACTGTTACATTTTGCAGAAAGCTTGACTGATTATCTCTTAATTCATACATAATGCTAGATTCCTGCAAAGTCTTGTGTCAGCACTTCCCGCAGACTAGATGCCCTTTCGGTTATCTGATTCAATCAGGTTGTTAACCCAGTTCAACATTCTTCTTACCAAAGGGACAGAAAAAAAAATCATTATTTTGACTGAAAACAATATCATCGAAAGAAAATTCAAAACTCCGTAAAGATCGTATATTAAAAGATTTTGATTGAATCAGTTATCACATCATCACCTGTTCGCTCGAAATTTATCGAATTTTAAGGAATAGTTTCTTTTTGGTCACTCCTAAGAGTGAAAGGATTAATACTCATCATTACGTTATCAATTAATGCAGGTTGGCGATGTTCTTTCGATGCCTGTTCCTTCCAGCTATAATGATATCACAGAAGACCGCTGGCTTAGGGACTTCGTTGGCTGGGTGTGGTACGAGAAAGTATTTTATGTGCCACCATCGTGGAAATCGGTCTCCAAAAGAGTGGTCTTGCGCTTCGACAACGTATTCTATCGTTGTAAAGTGGTACGATAATTGATAAATCTATCAGCAGTCTTTATTATCGTGTCAATCTTGCTTGCAATCGTTCAACTTTTTACGCTACAGAACCCTAGCAATTAAGGCACAAAGGAGATTACATAGCAGGAGGAATGGCTATCGTATTTCAAATGCTAAAGTCAGAACTTCCAAAGGAAACAAAACTTAAGCAAAAATCATAGCAGGAGAGTAAATTGGGGGATAAAGAAAAAAGCTCCTGGTTTAGACCTTGATATACGTCATTGCTCACCTTAGTTCAGTGGCTAATACAAAGGGACGTTTTGTGTTGTTTGATGTCTGGTGTTTATACCCAGGATCGAATAAATTTATAGTCAAGTTTCAGAGAATACAAATTACTGCTTGGAGATGCTGCATTTTTGACAATTTCTCGTCTAGTATCCAAACTTGCAAATGATACCGGGAAGGGCTAAGAGGCTTAGAAGAAGCCCACTGATAGAATCTGGAAATCTTCTGTCATGCCATGCCTGATATTTCTTTAATCATCCAGCTTCAAAATTTCCCTAATAACTGTTGAGACGTTTTTTGTTTTAATTTGATTTCAGTGGTTGAACAGCCAAGAGGTACTGGAACACGAAGGAGGGGACTTGCCCTTTGAGGTTGACATTACCCACCAACTTGACAGCCTTGAGAGAGGTTCACAAAGATTGACAGTGGCAGTGAATAATACTGTAGGCCAACCAGGAAAAGAAGAGGCTGGCAGGAGGTAATTATTCCAAAAAAGACCCGCATGATTAGTATTAAGAACGGAAGATTGAGCCAGCCATTTGAAGTACCTGTCAGCTGCCTCTGCTCGAGCACAAACTTTACTTTAAAACAAGCGAATCAACCCAATAGCGCACACTCTTTGCTACATTTGGTTCATTTCAGCTACCTACATAGTCGAGAGTTGATTCATACTAAATCATTGTCGTAAAAATAAAACTGATATAATCACAACAACAACCAAGTAATAACAGCATAAAGTAAAAGCGAGGAGCTGCCTGAAGCACGGGAAACGCTAGAGACCACGTTGTGATGGGTTTTAGTCTTGCTCCTTATTAGTTCCGGGTAACAAAAGTCTCTTTTCTTAATCACAGAGCATATTAAAGTAAAACAAATCCAATGGCGGTTACTTTTGACCACGAACTGAAAATTTATCCCTCGTACCCGTAGTCTGTTTGGCGCCTTCCCACACAGAAACTTAAAACATGTAAAGCACTATTACACAATTGATAAAATTCATGCCGCCAAACCCAGAAAATAATCAATGTCTTTCTTCCTTAGCTCAAGTTACTGCGATTCAACAAGTGATCAGTCGACAGAAGTGGACTTCGCCGGAATCCACGGCTCTGTAAAACTCTACACCACCCCTGCAGAAGTGCATTTAACAGATATATCTGTCTTCACGGAACACACTTACACCAGAGCTATACTCAAATTCGTCACAGAGGTCGCAGCCTACAATCACGTCAAATCAAAAGACATTACCATGAGCTATGAGCTGCTCGACAGGAAGGGGAGGATGGTGTCATCTGCGGGTGGAGAAGGGATGTTTAGTGGGAAGGTCAAAGTGTTTTTCCCAACCTTGTGGTGGCCCATGGGTATGAGTGACGAGCCCGGCTATCTGTATAATCTCAAGGTAAATTCATTTCACCCACACATACAGTATTTCTTGAATGAATGAATTCCTTATTTATATTGCGCCCTTTCTATACAATATTCAAAGGCGCAGTACCCCCCCATCAATTTGGTAGACACTACACAAAGATAGACCACAACACTAGGCACTACGTGCCCTACTCTTTTCGAACAGTGCGTGGGTTCTTTAATGTCCCACAAATTTTTTTTAATCACATACAAGGGCTTGTGAGACGGGACCTCCATTTATCGTCCCTATCCGAGAACACTAGAAATTCTAACCATTTGCAGATATTATTACAAAGGCAGCACTTTCCTCTCAGTTATTTAAAGACCCTGAGTGTTGATCCGGCCGGATTTGAACTCACGACCTCCCGCACAACAGTCCGGCGCTCTACCAATTGAGCTAACCGGGAGGCGGTTCCTTGTACGTGTATCTATGGTCATATCTGAGTTTCGGAGATTGACAACGAGAAAAACTTTCTTATCTTCGTTCCCCAACATTTCCAAGTGGGCCATACCTGGATCGTATTATGACGGCCATCTATGTCGTCATCAAGGAAGGTTCGTCCGACTCTTTCCAGAACTTGCCTGAACAACGAAACTAGAAAGAGCTCCCGAATTCTAGGTTACGACTACCTTTCTAAATCTAGCCTCTTCGATCTACAACATCGAATTCTCAATCAATCAATCCTTTATTTAAACACGTGACACCTAGGAGTACAGAAGTTCTCGTCAAAACGTGTACGTGTATGTACAATTAGAAATAAAACATAATTTCTGTAAGAATACAAATAATAAGTAGATCTATTAAATAACTAAAAACAGGATCGAAGATCGTAGACAAGAGCTATCAATAAAAAGTTACAATATTAACATTATTAACAATAACGATATTTACAATCACTACCACTAAGCCACGTGGGCTTTAAGAGAACGCTTGAATGAAACAATATCTTGAGATTCTCTGAGTCTAGGGGGTAGCGCATTCCAAAGTTTACTAGCTAAAAATGAAAAAAAAACGATGTAAAAACTCAAGATTAAAAGGAGGTAAATCTAGCCTTGTACTGAGCCCGCGCAAACTATACGGTACATTTCTAAAATGAAAAAAATCACTTATATAAGGAGCCCCCTTATCATACAAGCACTTATATAACATAACTAACGACCTTTCATGGCACTTTCATCCCTTGCCTCACTGAAAGATGTTCCCTATGTTCCATAATCGATCTATTCCAACATTCACTGTGTGATCAGTAAGGATTATGAGATTTTTCTCTTCCCTTTTAGGTTATCACGTCTTATAAGGGAATTAATGATGTCTACAATCTTCCGGTAGGCTTCAGGACCATTCGCGTAGAGGGCTCAAGGGTCCTCATCAACAATGTCCCATTGTACTTTAAGGGGTTTGGAAAAAGGCAGGATAGTGACGTAAGCCCCTTGTTTATTTGTTCTAAGAGTTACCTTGTAGTTTACAGTGCTCTTTGGCCAATTTGAAACTCTACTGTAAAGAAAAGAGGTCACAGATTATTATATCTGAGCATTTCTAGACTTCTCCTTGCAGATTCGTGCTCGAGGTTTTGATTACGCCACCTTGATTAGAGACTTTAATCTGATTCAGTGGTTTGGCGCCAACTCTATCCGCACAAGTGAACACCCACCACCTGAGGAACTTCTGGAGCTTGCAGACAAATACGGCATTATGGTTATCAACGAAAGCCCAACTGTGGGAACCAAAGAAGTATATCAGTACGTAGTAACCTTAACCCACCCACCCCCCCTTCCAACGCACACAGTCATGATCACACTTACTGTGAATGGAACCTCTCCTCTGTTGCATTTGCTGTACTCTCGAAGAAACTCATTCATGAACTATGATGTAATATTTCCCTCAATAAGAAGTACCACCCAAGCTGTTTGATAACTGATTTCGTTCTTTGTTTGATGTTACTCAGAAGTACATAAAGAGACCTCTTTCGTAAATGGCGTGAATGAACTCGATTTGTGAGAGTATTTCAACATTTGCATTGCTTTGGGGGGTTTCATCTATATCACAGGCGTGTGACATAAGTGAATATCATTGGTTACGTGTTCCAGTTATATTCCTTTGAGTCTCCGGCAACAGTGCTGCTGCCCATTTTTTTAATTTCATGAAAACTATCATTGATTGCTTTGACTTCACTAAAGATTACGCCCTTCTCTTAACTGGTTTTATCTTACTGATAAACAAACCAGAAACCGCATATCAGAGCATGCAGTCAACCGTCATCTTGACTTGCTATCAGAGTTAATACAACGGGATAAGAATCATCCATCTGTAGTGATGTGGTGTGTAGCAAGCCATTCAGTTACGATGCACAGTGGGAACATTCACGCTCATTTAAAGCGAATGATGGACTTCACACGAGAGATGGATTTACAGAAACGGCCAGTTACCTATGTCACCTCTTCATATGACAAGCTGATGACGGTGGAAGACCCTGGGGTAGGTTGAGAGAAATTTAAGGTTGCATGTTAATCATCAGGTCGGAATATTTGTGTAGGTGGAAAACAAAAGGCTACCAGCTCTAGGTGCAGGCTTGCTAGTGGTACAAGGTTTGGTGCTTCTTTAAATTGCACTGACTCTATTCATTGATTGTCTCGGCTTCTCTCATGTCTGAGGACTTCCAGTGATAGTTCCACCCTTAATTTATCCTTTTTCCGAACTGATAAATTTTCCCTCTGACTTCACCCTATTCCTTGTTTTCTTTATTTTTTTACAGCTTGAATTCTGTGACGTCATTTCTTTTAATCGTCACTATGGTTGGTATTGGTACCCAGGCCAACCCTCGCTGATTTCGAAGTCTTTAGAGGAGGATCTGCGTGGCTTACATAATGTATTTGGTAAACCAGTTCTCATGGCCGAATATGGCAGCAACGCTGTTGCCGGGAGACACAAGGTAACATAAAAAACCGAATCAACCGAAATTAAATTTTAATTATGAGTGTGGCAGCAGCAGTAACTACCGTTTATTCACTTGATGATCGATGAGGGCAAACTTTTTGGAACAGATAAGCTGAATTGTTGTGTTCAGTAGCCTATAAACGCTAAAATTGATGAGTCTTTCTGTGACTGATTGCCTAATCGGTATTTGGAGTAAATATCACGTTACAACCAGTCCCATATTATTAGCAAAGCTTTGTCTTAACTCACTGATATTCCTATTAAAGGGGATTTGCAGCTTCCTTTATGTTGACTGACTTTGTTAAGCTTTCTCTGTAAATGATTTTTGTGTTTACTTTTACATTTCTTTAGAAACCGTCTGTGTTGTATACCGAAGAGTATCAGGTAGACATTTCAGATATTTTCTTTCATAACTGTAGTTGAAGATTCATACAAACCTTATTTAAACGAAGCTGTTAAGTGCAAACAAACCAATACCGATGCTATACATGCGGGAACTGACGAAATAGAGGCGAAATTTTACATATTTCCCGCGCGTTCAATGAGTGTAAACGCTACTCTAGATCTGATGGTTGAAAAACTCTTGTCATGTTTCCAAAGCGATGCCAGCGTTTAAAAGTTGGTTTTCAGTAGTTTACAACTATTCTCTTCAGGAGGCAGAGGTTGCTTACATATCATACAGGAAGTGTCTTCTTGTGGCGTAGAGAGGATTATCTTATCCGGATTTCCTTCTCGCACATGTATCACTCATCAAAAGTGCTATTTACGTACTAGCACGAGACGAAGGTCTCAAAATCGAAGATGAATTAAAATTCAAAATAAAATGAGTTGCTTTGTCTCTGGAGATCTAACCCTTCAATTAACTTACTCTCAGGTCGACACAATGAAACAATATTTCCCTGTATTTGATCGCCTCAGGAAAGAATTTCTGGCTGGAGAAATGATCTGGACTTTAACAGACTACAACGTTCTAGAATGTAAGTGCAATAGATTGAGTTTTGTCAATGGCTGAAAAACCTAACAAGCTCCGTAATACTATATAGTTAGACACCAGCTGAGCACTTTCTTCCCCTTTCCTCGGACAGTGATATCCCTCCTTAGCACACATCTGCGTTTGTACTTCCTCCACGCCCATGAGATTGATTTAATCATGCAGATTGATTGACTATTGTTTCATTTTTATATGACAATTATCCAGTGAGGTGTCAAACAGCATTTCACCAGTTAATACTCAGATAAGGGTAAAATTATTCTTATCTAAACTAGAACTCCATACTACATTTTTATAGCATATGACATCATGTCAACTAACACTAAGGGGCTCTTTACGCGTCAAAGACAACCAAAGGCTTCTGCGCATGCTCTTCGGCAGAGGTATCAAGCTTTAGCGGTGGACACACATCCAAGGTTTACTGGTGACTCGTTACTAGATGTCCTTATTAGATTCAAGCCTCACGAGGGAGACAAGTACCCCCTTGCTATTCACAACAGACTACCGGCTTTGATAAGAGAAGAAAGAGTAAATACAACTATACGGAAACGATCTTTGGACGAGATAATGAAATACTACGAGCCGTAACAACTAGATGAGTGCACGAGAACACGATGTGTTTCAACTGAGCATGACTCAGGAGGGACGCTCGTGTAATAATGTTTTCCCAAATAATACGGAAAAGCTCTGCAAAGCTTGTTCAAAAATGTATGTGAATTTTGGTGGGAGCTATTTATTAGATAGAGTAGGTCATTAGGGAGAAAAAAAGCTGGTTAAAGCATTTTGGATCAAAGCCTCATACTGAAATTGGCAAAGATAATTACAAATTGCCATCTACCTGCTGCATCATTTAGGATAGTAGTGACTATTTGCAAAATATTCAATTCAATGAGCAATCCCCATTTAAAAACACTTAAAGTTATGTGGCAAATGCCCTTGATCGTTTATTGGTTTGGCCGTTTTCTCTTCACTTACTTGTCTATTTCGGTGTCACAGTGTTTTGGGTATCCCCGAGTTTTAGGTACCCCCGTACCAAAAACACTACTGTTTTCTGTTTTGGTATCCCCTTTGGAGATATCAATAACGCTAAAAAGTGGCATAAACAAGATACTGAAGCAAGTAATATGGCATACTTTTTTATTATCGTAGACAAAAAATAATTGCTTGCAGACGTCAGAAAGTTGTAATCCAAAGTTAATTCTCGCAAAGTTAATTCTGACTTGCCCCAGTCTCTTGTTAATTCACTTTTTCCCAGAGGGGATACCCAAAACTCGGGGGTAATCCAGAACAATGTGACATGACACCGGGTCATGCACTAATGCTCAACCACAGGACTCTGGCTACAAGCTAAACTAAGACAAACATGGCTAATTTTACGTGTACTCTTCCGAGAGCTCGGGGTCCTTGTCTGTTACTTTTACTTTTCGCTACTGCTTTGTTTGTTCTTTGCGCTGTTTTTAATTCCTCTTTAGACCATTGTTCCGGCATCATTTCCTGAGTCAACAAAAATAAGCAAGCTTACTTACAACATTTGGCGTTCTTCTGAAAAGATGCAAGAAAGAGGGGAAGCCTCAGGAGAAGTTGTAGAGGATCTCGAGCCAGACATCATAGCATTTCAAGAGGAAACGCTGGAAAAACTGGCAGTGCTAAGAGAACAGCGCTGGTTTTCCCGCTATCACTTGCTTCCTCAAGGTGAAGCAAAATAAGAAATGTATCCCGCCATTATTTTGAGTGTCTATCCTGTCGAGAAAGAGAAAAAATTATCCATATACAAATTCAAAAGCAAATTGTAGACTTGTTTTAGCAGAAACAAAGAACACTGTTCCTTCCTTAGATGTTGGATTTGTGGCGAAGAGCAGCTGAGAGAAGCATTTCAAATCACCTCGTCTTACGACAATATCTGTATTATGGGAGACTTGAACATAGAGGATAAAGTTGATGGTGATATATTGTGTTGCCGTCACCATGAATTGATGCTTGGTTATGACGGGGGCATTGGGGTCTATTAGAGACCGCAAAACCACAAAAAAATGCGATCAAAACCGAAAACCGCAAGCAAACCCGTCTAAACCGATAAATTTGCACATCTCAGTTGTCAAAATCCTAATCGATCTGATACTATGGTTACAAATGGAGCAACATGGGTTTCGCGGCTATTCGAGTTCAGCAGAGGCGTATAACTCCTGCCAAGATCGAAGAGAAACCGGAACCCCAATATGAAAAACCGAAAAGGCACATCTGATACCAAATCAGAGTACCCGTCAAAATTTTGACTAAAACTGAAAACCAAAGGCTGAAAACGGAAAATCCACCAAAGCGCAATTAACGACAAAACCGAAAAACCGACGTTTTTTGGCACAAAAACCGAAAAGCCGATCTAAAAGATAGCCAAAAACCCAAAACCGCAAACCGCAATGCCCCCCTCGGTTATCAATTCGTAGAATCTCCGACGGGAAGAACTGTGAATGCAACGAGTTACCAAGCTCGCCTTGATCACGTTCTAAGTAAACTGTCGGACTTCCAAGTAAAAGAAGTGAGAATTGCTGGCAATGAGGTGACGAGAAGCCCAGTGATCATTTCGGTCTTTTTACCGTCACTGAACACATAGAGAAACCTAGAAATGAAAAACTGAAGAAGAACAACTCTAACTCTGACGCAAGTTTATTTTAAGAGACCAAAAGGTTAGGAAAAAAATTAATTTAAAAATAATCATTGGAAAAAAGGAACGGTTACAAAAGGTCATCGAATTGAAAATGGCGCCCTCATTGTTAAGAAAAAGTGATAATCATTAGTAAACACTTGTCAATGAAGTGACATGTTCCTGTTTGTGAGTAACAAACTTGCATAGTATCCACTCCAAACATTCCCTTAATCCAGCACCCTTTACTTGAATAAACACTGCATACCTCGTTTTTTATCAGTGAGAGCATGAAGAGGAGTATGAAGAATCACAGAGGATTCTCCCTCTAACAGTCTTTTAACTGCTAAGAGGGACATGGCTAGTAGTTCATGCCTTTGTCAATAAAATTAAAACTTGAGTGTTGAGTTACCAATTTCTTGTACCAAGATCTAGGAAATTTGTTCTTTTGTTCTCATAAATTGAAATTGTTTGTATGACAAGGACAAGTATTTTTTTGCTTGTTGTCAGTTTGCCTGTGTCCCATGATTTGGAAAGTTGACTATGGGACCTTGCTTGTTCAAAGAACAGATAGTGAATCTATTCAATAGAGAAGTTAATGCAGCATAATAATGCTTCAATCATTTTGAAGCTTCAACATTCCCTCCCCCCCTCCTCCCCAGGCAACCGACAGGCATTTGACCATGATCTTTCATGCATGGGGGTGGGGAATTTAAACCTTGCTTAGGTGGAGTGGAGAATTTGAACCAGAAGTTTCAAACTTTCCAGCAGATTACAAGTGTAGTATCATTAATTATTAAAAACTGGATCATTGGATAATGCAATTCAAGACTTTTTATTGGCTTAGCTATTTTGGTATATGAGCCAATATACCATAATCTAATATCTGTACATTGTAACATCCGGTTTCTTCTTACAAAACAAAGTCGAGAAGATTTGTCTAATATTTTGGGGGCGTTTTTTTTTTAATAAAACAATTATTCCACTCGCGCTTGTAGGATATGAAGTGATTATAGCAAACTCGGCGCTACGCGCCTCGTTGGCTATCTCTCATCTCATATCCAACGCGCGCTCGTGGAATAAATGTTAATTATGGAGGTGCTTAAGGTAAATGTTTGTGAATTAATGACTCAGAGGAAGAGTTCCCCCCTGCCCAGGACAACCCACAGGCTCCCCCCTTCCCCCCAGGCATTTGACTATTATTCATGCCTGGGGGTGTGGAATTTAAACCTTTCCTGTCTGGAGTGGGGAACTTGGGGAATTCAATAAATGTCGTTAGTTGATGAAGCAAATAGTCCCAAGGTCAAATGGCCCCCTCATTGTCGAGAGAAAGTGACAATCCAAAGTGATTATATGATCTCCACTGCCCCCCATTTCAATTATTACCATTTCAATGACAAACTTGTGTAGTGTTCTCACTGGAGATGATATTTCTTTTCGACACATTGATTAAAACGCAATTCCAAGGAGGGGGTAGTAGCACATTCTTGGCCAATCATTTAATATGTAACTTTGTCTTGCTGTTTTCCCTGGGATCTCAACTTGAATTACGAGCCTCAGAAAATAAATGACAATTGTTCAACAGCGAGCAATGTAAGTATGTCATGTCAGGGAATATTATAACATAGCGCGCGTGCTTGCTCTATCCGAGTCCTATTGAACCGCTGTGAACAAAATCTTTATTTACCCACGCCCGTGCGTAAATAAGATGACGTGAGCTTTTCTTTTAACTGGCTGCAGAGTTGCTGTCCTGTGAGCTGCAGTGCAATTTTCCTTCTCTTTAAAATATGGAAGAAACTAGCGAAGAACTTCCCAATTTTTCTATCAACATTGACCTTTTAAGTCCTGATCCAACAAGCAGCAAAAACAAAGCCGAAAAAAACTCGCAAGTTGCACGTTTCGAAAATTTGTCGGATCGTTGAATTTTAAAACATTTTATAGTGACACTGACACTCGACTTCATGTAGCTTTGATTTTCTCCATTTTTCCCGTTAATTTTGAGCTTTTCATTCACAGTTATCGATTAACTGTAGGGATGGGCCGATACCTATACCAAATATTCGATACCAGCGATACCGAGGTAGGATCGAAAAATATCGATACTAGCGAAGAGTATCGATTCTTTCGATACTCCACGTGACCTACCCGCGTTTTAATTCTCCCGCGATTAACCGTCGAAAAGCAGCCGAAAAGACTCCGGGCTCGAGATCGTGCATGTGTACATTTGTGTGCAATGTGGGATTGCCGCAGTGTACCGGTCATAGTGGCGGTTTCATCCATTCCCTAGCACAACATTTCAGTGTGAAATAGGACCCGGATTTTATTAACTGTAAGTTTAAAGTGATTCAGTATAACGACAACAAAATCACAACTCAGAACAATCCAGGCATTACAAAGACATATCTAGAATAACAAAGATGAGTCCCAAACTATGCCTGCTTACTAAAGAAAAACCTCAGCGGGAAAAGTACTGAGAAAAGCTAAATAGTTCTAAAGCATGGCACCCTGTATAGTCCTGTATGCCTCGGAGTCTCTGATGTATCGAGTATTGAAGCGCAGGATCCAGGATAATAAGTCGGGCACCCGTGGTTACTTATTAGGGACTTTAAGCAGTCAGGACTGCAACGCCACGGAAGACGTCGATTAAAAAATGAGTTTCTACTTTTAGTTAGAATTTCGAAAATGGCTGCATGTGTTTACCGTCTCATAGGGCGTCAGACCTCAAACTCGACATAACTCATAAAAGTAGCGCTGAGTTCCAAATGTAAATTAAAATAATTTGCCGCCGTGGTTTCGCTTCGCCGACGACGCAAATCTTGGTTATTTCACGTTGATGTTTTGCAAAGGACAGCTAAGAAATGTACAAAGTTTTAAAACGCACGTGCTGGGCTATTGTTCTGCCAATTAGATCTATTGTTTTTCCACGTTCCCATCTATTGTTTTTCCAACCGCCTCCCGGTTAGCTCAATGGATAGAGCGCTGGACTGTTGTGCGGGAGGTCGAGGGTTCGAGCCCCGGCCGGACCAACACTCAGGGTCTTAAAATAATTGAGAAGAATTTGCTACCTTTCTATAACATCAAGAAATGGTTAGATATTCTAGTCTTCTCGGATAGGGACGAATAAATGGAGGTCCCGTCTCCTGCAGGGTTGGGGTAGGAGACGTTAATTTCCCACACACGAGATTACTGTGTAATGGATGTCCTCCCCTGGGGTGGGATGGGTGGGATATAGGGCGCACTTAATTTGGAGCCTCCCTCTGTTGTGCGACCCTCACCACACTCTGGTGAAAGTGATTAAATAAATACGTTCTCGTTGCCGTAGCCGTCGTGGTTTGCTTAAAGTCCCAATATTATCAGTGACCAGTGCACTGACTGATAACCTTTCAGTGTACGCCTTATGATCATGAATGCAAGTGAAAGTTGAAGATTGCTTAATATTATTAGTAAGTAGAAAGATTGTACCATTGCGAATGAATAAAGGCTGATAGTTTCTAAAGAAACTGTTTGGGGCTGCGTCGGTGGGAGTAACGAAATAATTTGGATATATCAACAAAGTTAAAAAGGTAAATTGGCCACCTTAACGATTACAAAAGCTGACGTTTCGAGCGTTAGCCGTTCGTCGGAGCGAAGGGCTCCGACGAAGCTCCGACGAAGGGCTCCGACGAAGGGCTAACGCCCTAAGCGTCAGCTTTTGTAATCGTCGCGGTGGCCAATTTACCATTTCAACTTTGTTGATATATCCAAATTATTTTGTACCATTGCGGCCTTCTTCATTTCCTCGAGAAAATTAAAAATGAATCCCAATAAATCGAGATTTTTGACATGTTTGACTATCTTGTTGATGCTACTACAGAGAACTGAACAGAAAAACGTGCGAAAGTGTCTCGTTTAGTCACTGAGATCACGTGACTTACTATTTATTTCAATGGTGTCACAAAATCGGTATTGATATCGATATCGAAGAAAAAAGTAAACATCGAATCGACTCCAAAAAGTCGAATCGGCCCATCCTTAATTAACTGGAATAAACGCGCTCACTCAAACCAAAGTATAATACAGTGTATGTGGCGCGTTTTTTGCCAGCCAAAAGGGACGTTTGTTTACTTTTTTGTGCGTTGTGAGAGAGTTTACACTGTATCATAATAAAAAAAAAAAAGCTTCTTCGCACAGATCCTTATTGTCGCTCTGTTATAAAAGAATTTGTTCATGCTTTAAGTGGTGCGTATATCGAGCTATGGATGCATGCGGGAAGTTTGGAGAGCCCTCGAATAGCTCGAGTCGCTCTCGGTTGCGCCTCCAGCTACTCCTAAGCATTTTTCGTGCTCTCCAAACTTCCCGCGTGCATCTATAACTCGAAATACGCACTGTAAGCATCAACAAATTCTTAAATCGTTAATCACAGGCCAGGAACAAAGTAAGTTTGTGCTAGCGGTTTGGTAGGTTTTAATCTTAACAGAATTGAATCCCCCAATTCTAATATCATTGCCTCCCTTGCCTAATTACTAGCGACTAAATACAGGAATGGCTCCGACCTGTAATTGGATGATATAAATAGTAAAAGTTTGTAAAAGTTAATAAGTTACATCTTAACTCCTTGCACGTGAGTATTGTTTAACCGTGTGTCTACAAGCGGAACAGGGAAATACTGATGCGACAAAAAACTCCGATGTGTCAAACAAGAGATGGTTACTTACATGACGAAGGGAAGACCTTTCTAGTTCAGCGATATTCCGGAGGATTCATTCCGGAGAGGACTAAGTCATCTGCTGACTCGCTCCGCGGACTAAACTCATTTAGTCAGTGCAGACTCAGTTCAGGTGGACGATTAGAGACTGGAGCCATTCCTGTATTTCACCGCTGGCAGGAATGGCTCCGACTCATGCGTTTATTAATTTTCTTTTTTTTTTCCTTTTTGGCGAAATAAATTTTAAACTGAAATAAAATCGAAAGAGCTTTTTATTAAGTTCTTCTTAAGTTGAACATTACAATGCTTGTGAATGGAGCCCTCATAAATTAATACAAGGCCATGTGATGTCTAAAGTTTAATGCAGCAACTGCATGTCACGTTTCGAAATCACACAATGTTACGTGACGCTCCGACCGATATTTCTAATTTACAGTATGCTCTGCTGGAGAAATGTGGCTTGGCCGCAATCGAGGGAGTTTTCTTCGTAAAACATTGACTGGGAAGAGTACCATATCACCCCATACATTAATTATGCATTCAGACTAGTAGACTTTGTTTTTAAAGTTTTGTCGTGAAAGACAAAGAAGTGGAATGCATAATTAATGGTGAGGTTACATGGTACTCTTTCCCCATTGACTTTCTTGGAAAATTGTTCACATGAAAGACAAATCCATTCATCGGGCTCCTCGTCAATTTTTGCACAACACCGAAAGGAAGAAAGTCGCGGATTACTTTAATTTCGCTTGGCAAATTTTAACAACTCTACTGTACCTGAAAAAAGGAAATACTCACGTGCAAGAAGCTGAGATATAACTTATTCACTTTTACTATTTTTATCATCCGATTACAGGTCGGAGCCATTCCTGTCTTTAGTCGCTCCAATTGGAGCGACTAAATACAGGAATGGCTCCGGTCTCTGATCGTTCGCCTGAACTGAGCCCAGACTGACCAATTGAGTTTAGTCAGAGGAATTTGTCAGCGGATAACTTAGTCATCGCCGGATCACCGTTGAACTACCTCGCAGAACAAGAAAGGCCCATCCCCTCGTTATGTAAGTAACCATTTCTTGTTTGACACATCAGTGTTTTCGCTCGCATTATTATTTCACTGTTCCGCTTGGAGACACACAGTTAAACAATAGTCACGTGCAAGGAGTTAAGATAAATAACTTATTATTACTATTTTTATCATCCAATTACAGGTCGGAGCCATTCTTGTATTTAGTCGCTAGTTTATGACTATTCATAACTGAGCGGTCATTTTGATACATTCTGTTGTCACGCCATCTATTTAATAGGTACAAGAAAACATGGCTTCCGTCCTTGTGGCAATTCGCAAGCGCTGCGGTCCCTGCCTGGCTTTGTTTGTGTTAGTTACCATTCTACTCGTTTATCATGTTATTTATCACGTGAGAGATAAGCATAGAAGAGAAATAAGATTCCTGACGTACAACATTTGGAAGTCCCCTTTAAAGATGCGAGATAGGATGGAAGCGCTCGGGGAAATTGTACAGGATCTCGAGCCAGATGTCATCACATTTCAAGAAGTCACGCTAGACAACCTGGCAGTTCTGAGAGAACAGCGCTGGTTTTCTCGCTACCACCTTATTCCTCAAGGCGTTTTTAAATCCGATGGAAAACATTTTGTCATTATTTTGAGTGTTTTTCCCGTTGAGAAATGGCTAGTTCATCCATTCTCAAATTATAACGATTCAACATCGGACCGAAGACTTGTTTTCGCAGAAGTAAGGAACACCATTCCTTCTTCAGATGTTATTTTTGGCTTTGCAGGAACACATTTGGCATATCGTCGCTTCGACTCTATTGAACGCGAACAACAGTTGAAAGAATCATTTCACATTATCTCTCCTAACGACAACGTTTGTGTCATGGGAGATTTGAACATCCATGATGATGTTGACGGCGAAGTTGTGATGCCACCGGGTTGGTTTGATGTTTGGCTATCGATATCCGGAAATTTCAACAAAAATGGGTTCACGTCCGATCGGGAAAAAATGTCAATAATGAAAGGTCCTGCAGTTAATGCAAAGAGTCACAAGGCGCGCTATGATCGTGTCTTTTGCAAGCTATTGGATTTCAAGGTTAAAGAAATGAGAATTGTTGGCGATGAGGTGACAAGAACCGGTATATTTCCTAGTGATCATTTCGGTCTATATGTAGTCATTGAACACATTGAGAAACCTGGACATGAAAAACAGGAACAAACATCACAAACTGTGAATCAAGTTTATTTTAAGAGACCAAAAGGCTGGGAAAAATTAATTGTCAATAGGTAAGTGATAATTGAGGCTAGTACCTTCGTGTTACCTGTAGTTCAATTTTCTGTCATTGTATTTGTATTATAAGAAGTATGTTAAAAAATACTCTAAAATATTGTTAGCGCCTCTAGTTTGTAAGTATTATTTCCAGAATTAACACTGTAAGTATAAGGCATGGCTATTTAATTCATCACCGATACAGTCATACTGCTTGTTAAATGCAACTGTGGAAAAGAAACAGATGTATAGATCAGAATACTATATCTTACACCGTATTTTTCCTAATTCTTAATTTAGTTCTTTTTTACTTGGGTTTGCCGTGCATGGAACAAATTAACTCTCAGCATTAGGGAGTCTAACACCTTACCAGCCTACTGCAAGAGAATATTTAATTATTTTTAGGTTATTAAGTTCAGTGCCAATTTCTTATTGCAAGAAATTACTTAATTTTTTTATGATAACCTCAGTGTCAATTTTTATCATAATTTCCTTATCCCTTTTATGAGTTTAGAGCAGTATTTTTTTAACTAATTTTTTAACCAGGTAAATAATTGAGGCAGCTAATTGTGAGGAATCTTGTATTCTGTTTTAAGCTGTTCTCAAATGGATTGAATTGACTTGTGCAATTTTACCAAATTGTAATTTGTATTAAAGATTGGAATTTGTATTAAGTCTGGAGAGGACTATAAAGGACTACAGAGGAATGTTGAACAATATTCTCTACTTCTGCTTCCTTTCCTTTTGGCTGCTGAGGGAGGCACAGCAGGTGTGTCCAACTGTCCACCCCTTCCTCAGATGCTGTTCCTGCTGTTCCTTGTCCGGTACTTGTTTCATTTTTCAGAACATCTCATACAAGGCACTCACATTCATCTTACGGGATACAAAATTATGTTTTGAATGAAAAATACTTTGCTTACCTGGCTCTCAGTTGGTAAAGACACAAAGAAATTGTTCAATTCCTAGACAGCTGCACCCTTTTTTCTGTTTGATTGGTTTTTTTGTTTTGTTTTGTTTTTTTTTTTATAGAACAACAACAGCAACAACAAAAAAAAACAATGAAGTATTTTTTCAGTTTATTGCCATCATTTGAGAGACACTTAAATGCAGCTTTCAATAATTATGTTAAAACAATATTTTCATCCCCTCTTCCATTTGTGTCTTCCCTTACACAATGTAACAGGCCACTCTTGTTTAGGTGGAACAACCAGAACGAAGCTGAAGTGGTGACCGGTGAATCCACAATTGTTTAAAGTGATTCAATGATATTTCTGTTTTGCTAGCGAGGATTAACTAACCACGGTTCTAAACAACTCCATTTCTTTCACCAGCTTTGTCAGTCACTGTACTTTTCACAAGGGAGGTTGAATATGGTTCAAAATCTAAATTACAGCAAATTGTGTTAGTGATATAATAAACAGTTATCCCTTACAATCAAACAAAGATATTTACCCAGTGGTGTCTCGCAGTTTCTCAATTTTTCTCATATTAGCAAATGACTCAAGTTGCATAATCACGTCTATGACGTCACCTAACAAATTCGAATTACAAATTGTTGGCGATACATTTTCTGTTTGGCTCCTTGAGAGTTAGAAGGGAAGATGAGGAACTCGTAGCTCTGAAAGAAGCCAAAAATTTGTTATCCTGACACCAGTCTTTTCCATGTTATTTTTCTCCATTGTCACAGCTCTAATGGGTCAGCGGACACTGCTATGAGAATAAACATCTGCAGCTGTTTTCATCTTTGAACGAAGCATAGCGATTTTGTGGGAACCTGCAAGTTTTCTAACCACATGCTGAAAATGGAAAATCCGCAAAACGCAATTAATGACAAAACCGAAAAACCAACGTTTATTTGGCACAAAAACCAAAAAGCCGATCTAAAAGATAGCCAAAACTGCAAAACCGCAATGCCCCCCTCGGTCAGTATCAATTCCTAGAAACTCTGACGAGAGGAACTGCAAATGCAACAAGTTACCAAACTCGCCTTGATCAAGTTTGAGTCCAGTAGACTGTCGGCCTTCCAATTAAAGACATGAGAATTGCTGGCAATGAGGTGACAACAAGCAGTATACTACCCAGTGATCATTTTGGTCTTTTTACCGTCATTGAACACATAGAGAAACCTAGAAATGAAAAACAGAAGAAAAACAACTCTAACTCTGAAGCAAGTTTATTTTAAGAGACCAAAGGGTTGGGAAAAACATTAATTTAATAATAATACTTGGAAAAAAGGAATGGTTACAAAAGGTCATTGAATTGAAAATGGTACCCTTTAGCTTATTGTCAAGAAAAAGTGATAACCATTAGTAAACACTTGTCAAAGAAGTGACATGTTCCTGTTTGTGAGTAACAAACTTGCATAGTATCCACTCCAGACATTCCCTTAATCCAGCACCCTTTACTTGAATAAACACTGCATACCTTGTTTTTTATCAGTGAGAGCATGAAGAGGAGTATGAAGAATCACAAAGGATTCTCCCTCTAACAGTCTTTTAACTGCTAAGAGGAGCATGGCTAGTAGTTCATGCCTTTGTCAATAAAATTAAAACTTGAGTGTTGAGTTACCAATTTCTTGTGCCAAGATCTAGGAAATTTGTTCTTTTGTTCTCATAAATTGAAATTGTTTGTATGACAAGGACAAGTATTTTTTTGCTTGTTGTCAGTTTGCCTGTGTCACATGATTTGGAAAGTTGACTGAACTATGGGGCATTGCTTGTTCAAAGAACAGATAGTGAATTTATTCAATAGAGAAGTTAATGCAGCATAATAATGCTCCAATCATTTTGAAGCTTCAACATTCACCCTCCCTGGCAACCCACGGGCTCCCCTCCCCCCTCCTCCCCAGGCAACCGACAGACATTTGACCATGATCTTTCATGCCTGGGGGTGGGGAATTTAAACCTTGCTTAGCTGAAGTGGAAAATTTGAACCAGAACTTTCAAATCTTTCCAGCAGATTATCACTGTAATATCATTAATTATGGAGGTGCTTAAGGTAAATGTTTGTGAATTAATGACTCAGAGGAAGAGTTCCCCCCTGCCCAGGACAACCCACAGGCTCCCCTCTCCCTTCCCCCCAGGCATTTGACAATTATTCATGCCTGGGGGTGAGGAATTTAAACCTTGCCTGTCTGGAGTGGGAAACTTGGGAAATTCAATAAATGTCG
>NC_142531.1:2615000-2757500 GCF_964205215.1 Stylophora pistillata
AAACTCTGAAAAGTTAATAGACTTCAGAATTTAAACGAAACTAAAACAAAAACACAAATGAAATTTTATAAAAAAGAAAATGCCGAGACCCGGGAACGGTTCAGGACTAGTGTGTACCCTCCGGATTTGAACCAGGGACCTCCAGATCTTCAGTCTGACGCTCTCTCAGCTGAGCTATCTCGGCAGCTAATTGACACTATAATTACGTTAATTTTAACTTAACAGTAACCGCTGGAAACCTTGCAGAAGAATATCATCTCATTTCGTTGAATATACTCCCTCTTTTCGATTCTTAGAGACACACCTACGCTAGGCACATCCCCGTTGAGATTTGAAATGACTTAAGTTTAGGATAAAGGTATCATTGATGTGGGATATGAAGGAAAGAAAAAAACATGGTCGGACGAACTAAGAGGAATTTGTCAACGAGCCAGATAAACATCTAAGTTTACATACCGTATTTATTCGATTAAGCGCCCAACCTCGAATAAGCGCCCACCCTGAAGGTAGAAAAAGTTAATAAGCGCCCAGCCTCGAATAAGCGCCCACCTCAACACCCCACCCACAAAAAGTACTTTTTAACCGCCCAACCTCGAATAAGCGCCCACCCCCCCCCCTTTAAAAAAAATAAAAATAAAAATAATAATAATAATAAAGTACACAAGAGGAATACGGGTATTAATTAATACGGTACGGTATTTCTTTTATGGCTTACAATCTCTAGTTTGATTGTTTCATTTTTACTTACTGAAAACGGTGAAAATTTAATAAGCGCCCAGCCTCGAATAAGCACCCACCCTGAAAGTCCAAAAATCAAATAAGCACCCAGGGCGCCTAATAGAATAAATACGGTAACAATATTCCTTCGTAAAACTAGGATCATCTACCACTGCGTAGAAATTAGCTCATACGGCGAACACAAGAATCTCCGCTTTCATTTATGGTTTTCTGGTTAACCCTGATGTTAGCTACCTTATTGTATCTCATTCACTTTTTGACATGAAAGTACTTCGGCGTAACTAAAGAAACAAATTTGGGATAAGTTACAACTCAGCACAAAGCCATACCACTTCTTCTTTTATTTATTATTTCTTGTGACTGCTTTTTACAAAATACCTCTCCTTCTTTCCATCCAATGCGATATATAAATTAGATATTTTTTATTGATTTTCTATGGGTGGAGCAAAGTAAAACCTATTCAATCCTGAAATTACTCACGACATCATACTGAAAGTTACTCTCACAAACTCAGGTGAGAGAGAATTGACGAAATTTGGCAGATGTAGGGCTCTATCTTGACATCTAAACAAATTATGTTCACAATTACTTAGATAGTATATGGTGCATGCAGCTAGGCCAAGGAAATTCAAAGTTTAAGTTCAAGTGGAGTCAAGATTCTGCTTTACCATAGTAGTAGTAAGATTTCAACAATAGAAGTAGGACTGTTTTAAGTAGGTTTGTTTCAGTTAAGGTTACATCAAGGTGGTCTATCTCATACCAAGTCTGATAAGAAAGCAGGGTCTCACCATAACAATTTTGCATCGTAAAGTATAGAGGGTAGATGAACACTGAGAAGTAAAGCTTACAACCTGAAATGTCTACATTTCTCTCTTATCTCTTTCTGTCAAGGCAATAAGAGAAAGGCAACTTGCATATTCAAATAGGACATTGGTGCTCATTGTCAAAAAATTCACTCTTTAACTTACAATTTTGCAACCTTTGAGTCTTACTAAAATTTACGGTTACTGTAGTTTGCACCCATACACATCCAAAGCACATAAAAATAACAACCATGTCCACAAATATAGTATACCATACCTTTCCCTAAAAGTTCTTTTTCCAGCTCCCTTATTAATATATACATATATATATATATAGAGAGAGAGAGCCTAGATCGAGCTCTCCCCAGTCCCCTGGTATTAACCCTTTACCTCATGAACCTCATGAGAGTGACTGGGATCTACTTTCTCCTCTGTATCACTGTTGAATCAAACATTATGGTCAAGAGAATAAAGAAAATGATTGCAAACTAAAGAATTTTATGATTGTCAACCAAATTCTCCTTGTTAATGCCATAGGAAATGAAGGATAACAATGCAGAGAATATGCATAACAGTGTGTAAAATAGGATAAAGGTTAATGTGAGTACTGATAGATGCAATCAGCAACATTACTCTCCACTGGGTCATCAAGGGTGCAGGAAGTCAGCACATAAGTTGGAACCTCAGGTGATATCCTTTCAGGAATACCAAATTTGAAGTCTAAATGTCCTGAGCCACAGATTCCAAGAATTCTTGTCTGTCCCTCTGACTTCTGAACAATATCCATGATTGTATATGCAAATGAACTATCTCTAAGAACCTGTGCAGGAAAAATGCGATGATAGTTGTCTACAACAATGTCAAGATTTCCACTGATCAATCCTTGAAAGTACCTGTAATGTTCCTCAGAACGATCTACATAAAATTCCCTGGGTGGGCCTCCAGTTTGTTCGATTTTTTCCAATGCATGTCTTGCCTTCCTCAACAATCATTTTACAAAATGTTTTTGGAACAAATCTGGCCACAAGCTTGGCACCTACATCTGGAAACTTCCAAAATGTATCCATAATGCTCCAAAGAGAATCCCTCAGTCCCTCTCTATTCACTTCTTAATTCTTCTAAAGAAATTTCATTGGCTTGATAAGCATCCAGTAAAGGTCGCTGATGTAGATTGAACATTTCTAAGACAACAGTGACAGGGAATGCACCATGAGATTGTTCTATGGTCTGAGACCATTCTTTCAAGGACACAAAGTTGAGCTTTCAGAATTGATGGCTGATGATGCTGTTCACCAAACAAAACTGCAACAAGATAAAAAAAAATGAGATTGATTGCACAGTAAACTCAACTGATATGAAGTTGTGCCACAGTCTTTGATCTCAGTACTTGATGAAGGGTTTATCCAGGCAGGACATCTGCATGAGCAAAATACTACCATAACAATCAAATGACAGAGAAACCTGCGAGTGGATGAGATACTAACACAACAATCAAATAACGGAGAAAACTGAGAGTGCACAAGAGGTTAATATTACAGTCAATGTTAGTGAAAAGTGCAAGCACCCAAGATACCAACAAGCACAATATGTAGGCTTTGGAAAAAATAATTGCTGGTGTGTTGCATCTGTGCTGTAATGTAATTTGCAAATCCCTCAAAAATGGAAAAGCCGCAGCCACTTGAAACTTTAATAGGTTAATTTTTAACTTAACTTGTCACATTGCGTGACAGCTATAGCAGTGTTAAATGACAGGTTGATTTAGTTATGTTTAAGTAATCACCATTCAAATTAAGTGTGTGAATATGAAAGTTTGTCCCAGTATCCTTCTCTACTTTTTGGTTATTATAGCACTACCAATACCATCACATGCAGTTCTAACATAACAATGTGTTGTTTTATTTTTTCCATAACAATGTGAGCAGGGCTATATAGGTCATGACACAAAGTTAAAATTAATTATGGAAAATTTGTTCTAAATTTTCTTCATTATAGTGAAGTTTCAGATTCGTGTACATTAAAAGTTTACAAACAGACTAGTAGCTTTTAGCTTTCATACATATTGAGTATAAATAAAGATAACCAACCAACCAACCAACCAATAACCAACTGTTATTCTGTTCAGGTTTTTGTCCACCTTAATGGAAGTCACCATCAGATTTTATTTAATTTTACTTAAGATTTAATTTATTTAACAACAATTTTTTTTTATTTATTTAACAACAACAATTTTATTTAAGATTAGAAATATAGCTAAGTACATTGGTTTCTCCCCACAAATAGCTTCTGAACTATTTGAGGCGGGGAGATCTAAGGACAGTTTACAAGTACAGGATTTATCTCTAGATGGACTAACAATGAAAACACTACTAAGCAGTAAACAGAATAAGCATAAAACAGAGCAAGTATACTAAGGCTGAAAGTTTCTAAAGAAACTGTGGTGCTGTGCTGGTGGGGGAAACAAGGTAATTTGGTTATATCAACTAAGTTGAAATAATTGTAAATTGGCCACCATAATGAATAAAAAAGCTAATGTTTCGAGCGTTAGCCCTTTGTCATTCGCTCTGATGAAGGGCTAACACTCGAAACGTCAGCTTTTTTATTCATTACAGTGGCCAGTTTACAATTTCAACTTAGTTAATATAACCAAATCACCAAGTATATTAAGATTACGAAAAGAGGCTAACCTAAAGTATTAAATAACTAATAAGATGGGAGACTTCGACATACCGGTAATCATCTTCTGACCATAAAAGATTTAGTAGTAACTTCTTTATCTTTTTATGAAAAGACGAACATTTGAGTTGTTTAATTGAATAGGGGATAGAGTTCCAAATTTGGGCACCAATTCTTAAAAAAGAAGCATACATTTTATCTTTTCTAGAGAATTTGATAAAATATGAGTTACTAGAGACTGATCTTGTCCTGTGGTTATGAATCTGACTTGTTTTAACAAACTGATTGAGTACACTAACTGGTGCTGTCTGTCTGTTGATATCATACAATAAATAGTTACAATCTCTGAAAAATAGGCTAAGTTGGGGAAGACAATTCGATTTGAGAAAGAAGGGTATGGCGTGCTCCTTAGACTTACTGAAGTAAATAAGACGTAATGCCTGTTTTTGTAAAATTATGATCTTTTTTTGAAATGTCACAACACAATTTCCTCAAGCACAAAATAATACCATAAGTTAAATGAGGGACAATTAGTGAATTGTAAACTGAAAGTAAGACACGGCGCGGGACATAATGTCGAATCTTGGCAATACTTCCTATTGACTTGCTAATTTTGTGGCAGATAGATTCTATATCATGGTATTTCCATGAAAGATTTGAATCAATCATTAAGCCGAGATATTTTACATAGTCTTTTATTTCAAGGTTTGCATAGGTATAAGTCACAGATTCAAAAATTCTAATCCTAGGTAAAAGGCATATTGTTTTGTCGGGGACGAAAAATTACAAAGTTTTTATGTTTAGAGATAGTTTATTGGCCTTACGCCAATTGTTGACGTTGCCAAGTTCGTGATTAACAAGAGATCCGAGTTCCTTTAAGTTATGATTTGCAGATATCATACAAGTATCATCAGCAAGTTGATAAAAGTTAACTAACGAAGAGGACTTGTAAATATCATTGATGTACAGAAGGAACAAGAGAGGTCCGAGGACTGAGCCTTGTGGTACACTGCACAATGTCGTCTCAGCGTCGGACACAACATTATTTACTTCCGTATTTTCCTTTCTATCAGTTAAGTTTGATCTAAACCAGGAGTTGATTACACATCTAACACCATAATTTTCAAGTTTAGCTAACAAAATCTCATGATTAACAGTATCAAAAGCCTTGTTTAGATTGATTAAAACGCCGCACGTTAATTTACCGTTGTTCATATTTTGATGAATTGTGTTAACGATATCAAGTATAGCACGCTGAGTACTGTGCTTGCTGCGAAAACCGTATTGCTGGTCATAGAGAATGTTGCAATCTTTGACAAATTTGATAAGTCTAGAGTACATAAGTTTTTCAAAAATTCTGTTATAGATCGAGAGCAATGAAATAGGTTGATAGTTTTCTGGTAGAGAGTCATCTTCGTCCTTAAATATCAGGATAATCTTAGCACATTTTAGTTTAGATGGAAAAATCCCAGAGCAAATAGACCGATTAAATATCATAGCTAGAGGTATGGATATGATACTTTTTGCCAATTTCAGCAACCTAACTGGAAAAGAGTAGAGACCATGAGCCTTGTTGTCTTGCAAAATTGAAATTTCTAAGTTAATATCTTCTGGAATAATTGAGAAATTAAACGAGACTTACCTGTAAGTTGAAGTTTGATTGAGATTCTATGAGTCACCGGTCTGGAACAGGGGAGTCACGTGAGATATGCGTGCGCACCTTCGCGTTCAGACTTCAAAGAAATAACATACCGGTCACATAAAAAAAAGAGCAGGGTGGGCACATAATAACCCATTCCCTTGGTACAAGCATGTATTATAATATGTGTTATGACAGGGTGGGCACGTGACTCCCCTGTTCCAGACCGGTGACTCATAGAATCTCAATCAAACTTCAACTTACAGGTAAGTCTCGTTTAATTTCTCAATTCTATTTCGTCACCGGTCCACGTCACAGGGGAACCACGTGAGACTTGAAAGCATGTGACCGTAAGAGTAAGTCGACCATAAATATAACAACAACAAACCAGAATTTAATTTTTCACATTGTGTTATGAACAATCTGGTTGTGAACATGAACAATGATTCCTGTAATAGTAATACTCTCTAACAGCCGTTTGAATCAAGTAGCGTTTGAATTTAAGGTGTGTAGCAGGGGATAACTGTCTATTTTTGCAAAGCATAGAGTAGTTGTTTTCCAAAGTTGTCTATAGGTTTGGAAATTGTTTTGTTGTAATATTTTGTGAAGGTATTTTCAGATGACCACCCAGCACTAGCCATGATGGTGGTAATTGAGAGTTTCTGGGCTTTTGCAGCTGAGGTTGATGCAGCCCTTGTGCTGTGGGCACTAAAGGTGGAAGTATCGATGCCAGCAAGCTTCAATTCCATCTTCAACCATCTACTAACAGTGTCCTTGGAAACTGGCCTGTGTGGTTTCTGATAACTAACAAGTAACTTATGATGATCGTGCCTCAGGTTCTGAGTCCTCTTCAGATATTCTGATAGATACCTCACCACACAGATTCGAGGGTCTTCATCGAAGGACAGAAATTCTACCTTAGTACATTCTTTACCGGGTTTGGTAGTTTTTAACAAATCGTTTACGATAAACATTACTCTGTCGTTTGAGGCTTTCATGTCCTTTGTAGTTAACGCATGAATGGTCTGGCAGCGTTGGCCTGACAATATGGCCAGCAACATAACTAGTTTTAATGACAACAATTTTAGGGATAAAGACTCTGCAGGATGTAAAGTTTTTAAATGTTCAAGAACTGTGTTCACATCCCACACTTCCCTGTATTTAGGTAGGGCTGGTCTTGTTGTAAATGTTCCCTTTAAGAAACGAGAAACAAGCGGGTGGTTACCAAAGGACTGGTTACCTTGTAAGGCAATGACACTGGCCAATGCGCTCCTTGCAGTGTTTAACGCACTATAACTGAGTCCCTTGTGATAGAGCTCCGCAAGAAAGTTGAGCCCACTTGCTACAGGTGGTGAAACTGGATTAATTTGCCATTTACAACAGTATTCCAACCATTTCTTAATGTAAGAGCTGTATTGGACTCTTGTGCTGGTCCGCCAGGACTGCATGATAATGTCGGTAGCTGATGATGAAATTCCCTGACTCTGCAAATGTTGCCGGACAAGTGGCAGAGGAGTAGAGACATCTGATTGTGTAGTGGGTGCACTGCACTGGGATCCTGAGGAAGGTACAGTGTGTTCTTTCTTTTCGGTAGTACTAGAGGTGCTTGTATTAGCATTCTTGATAGTGGTGGCCACCATGTTTGAGTTGGCCAAAAAGGCACAACGAGCAAGCCTGTCGCTTGATCCTGCTGTATCTTCTGAAGGGTTCTTGTGATCACACTAAAGGGGGGGAAAGCATAAAAAACATATTGTGACCACTGTAAAGTAAACGCGTCCACAGCCACAGCACCCGGGTCGGGCTTGTAGGACACGTAAGGTGTAAGTCTATAGTTGAGTCTAGAGGCAAACAAGTCAATGGTTGGTGTTACTGCCAGCTTACATATACCCTCTTCATATAGGTCTGAATTAATGGTCCACTCAATTTCTCTTCGATGTTGTCTAGATTCTCTATCAGCAACTACATTGGTTTTTCCTGGGATGTGGGCTACAGTCAGCCATATTCCTCGATCAATACACCAAGTCCATATCTCCTTGTTCAGCTCATTGAGCTGCCAGGAGTGACTAGTACCCATGTTGTTAAGAATTGTGACTGTTGGCATATTGTCCACCATAAGTTTTATATGTTGATGCCTGACTTTTTCCTCGAAACATTTAAGTCCTAATTTGATAGCCAACATTTCAAGGTAATTAATGTGATGTTGGGCCTCAATTGAGCTCCATGATCCCCCCGTGGGGGTTCCCTGAAATTCACAGCCCCATCCGGTTGTAGAAGCATCAGTGTATAAGGTAGCGTGGGGCTCCCCATGGTAAATGACATAACATGATAAGTGAATATTGTTCATCCACCAATTTATATCTTCCAGAACAGGGGGTGTCAGTTCCATGTTACCCTCAAAATCCCCACATTGGGATAGGGCATCGGTTTTTGCCATGTCCAGTCTGCGGTAATACAGTGGACCATACATTACCCCAGGAAAGCTGGAGGTCATTAATCCCAACAACTGTGCTACCAAACGGATGGTTGGCCTTGGGGTCTTAATAATACGAAAGCAGGCATTTTTGAGTTTGAGTTGTTTTTGTTGGGTGAGGTAGACTTTCATAGTCCTAGAGTCTAGGACAAACCCCAGAAAGGTTATAATTTGTGTAGGGATAAACACTGACTTTTGTGGATGTATTATGAAACCCAGTGAGTCAAATAATTTTATTGTATCTACAACATTGGCTAGGCAGTCCTGGTATCCATCGCCCTGCAAGTATGAGTCATCAATATAGCCAGAAGAAAGGTGTCCTTTCTTTCTTAGGTAACAGTAAACTGGCTTGAGCAGTTTGGTAAATTTTCTTGGACATAATGCCAATCCATTAGGGAAACATGTGAACTTGTACAGTGTTCCCTGCCACTCAAATTTAAGATATTTCTGGTCAGTTTCGGCAATGGGGACTGAATAATATGCATCCTTGATGTCAATGGATGCCATATAACAGTTGGGTTTCATCATTCGAATCACCGTCCACAGTGTATCCATTTTGAAGTGTTCATACTGAACTGACTCATTAAGTTTTTTCAAATTTAGGATCATCCGATGTGACCCATCAGGTTTTGGCCTTAAGAATATAGTAGAAATGAACTGCCCTGGCTCATTTCTAGCAGGTACAATAACTTCCTTCTGAAGTAATTTGTTAATCTCAGATTGAAGAATAGTGCTTTCCTCTGCACTAAATTTCTTTTGTGGTGGGACCCTGTCTTGAAAGGGAGTTGAGATAAATTCTATAGGCTGGCCTTGCACAGTGCTAAGGACCTCAGGGTCTGAGGTTAAGTTCAGCCATCTTGAGTAACATGTACTTATGCTGCCCGCCTTAAAGTACTGAATCTGACGCAACAACCGTTGTTTGATGTTCTCAATATAAAGCTCAAAATTACTAACCTGTAGGGTTCCTAAATTGGTCAGTTCCTTAATGTTTGTCTTTAGTTCTTGCCCCCCTCCTTCTTTTTGTAGAGGGGGGATTTGAAGTTTTTTGACTTGTCGCCACGACTTTTCCATTGGTTGTGGGGATGAAAAGACCTTTTATAATACTGGTCTGAGGGTCTGTGTTGTCCCCTGGTGCTAGGATTATTTTTGTAGCCAACCTTTTGTGATTTGTTTACATTCACTGACACTTGTGAAATTTTATTTGACGCTTTTATGTTTGTAAGCTGTTGTTGAAGGTCATCTCCGAAGAGCAGCGAAGTAACTGGGACAGTTGGAGAGCAAAGCGCAGCATATTCTCTCTTGAGGCTAGGTCTTATCGCCTCGCGCCTTTTCAGTGATAATTCATATTGCGAGTGGCCCAACAACGCCAAAGCATCCGTATGAAAACTAACCATTTCATCAAGGTCAATTTCCTTCACATCTGTTTCGCGGGCCTTGAGCAAGTTTTCTGTACATTTTGCAATAATAGTGCCCACCTTAGAAACGATGGTCTGAGTGTTGGCTGCTCTGAGATCGAAGCTTTTGGCCGTATGGCTCATGTTTGCCCATATTTCGGGGTTTACACGTGGAGCAACTAGGCTCCCAAGGTTCCCGGGTCGGGAATGTTTCTTTAATTTCTCTGAGAGTTTATCGGAAGTTAGTTTCTCCGACCATCTCTTATTAACGAGTTTGGCGAGCTTGTCCGAAACATCTTGGTCGGTTTGCTCGTCAGCATTCAGATCGTTTGCGATCGTGTCGAGCAAATCATCTTTCGACTCCCGTGTCGGGTAAGTCTTTTCTCCTTTTTTAAGCAGTGTGTCACTGTCTGATTCAGAAGCGTCATTATTAGAGTCGGTGTCTGAGTCAGATAATACATCAACTCTTGGCCTTTTCGAGTGTCTCTGGCCATCGGCAAATCGAGCAAGGGTTTCTTGCATCGAACTCATTGACTGAGATACTGACAACATGTTGTCATTGAGCTTCAACAGTGTCGATTCCAACGAGTCGTTGGCTTTTGCTGAAGCGACAGAAATTGTCCTTAGAACTGAGTTGTTCACATCATCGTCACGAAGGAGTGTGTCTTCGTCATCCTTTTCCGATTCTGCCGTGAGTCGAGCATTGTGCGGACTCATATTGTCGGATGAGCGTTTTCCCGCCATTTTCAAGAATGGTATCAACTCGCAGTCACCCTGAGTTCTGGATCCGGATGAATCAGTCAGGTCCAAGTTTAGTTGTATTCTATAACAACTAACGACTCCAGTACAGATAGTTTGTTTTTCGTAATATTCCAGTGAAAGTGGTCGACGTAGCTCCAAACGCTTTGAAGGTTAACAAGCAACTGAACGCGAAGGTGCGCACGCATATCTCACGTGGTTCCCCTGTGACGTGGACCGGTGACGAAATAGAATAGGATCAAAGAAGAAGGTGTGGTTGAGTGGAGGATCTAAATAATCAAAGAATGAATTTCTGGTCTGAGGAATTTTAGAGGCCAGTTTGCTCCCAACAGGGGTGAAATATTTGTTGAGAATATTGCTTATTTCCTTCGGATCACTAGTTGGAGCCTCATTCATTTTTGGGAGAATAAAGTTAATTGAATTGCTTCAAGTGAATAAAGTTAATTGAATTGCATCATGAGTCAAGTGAGGGTTCACTGTTAGTAAACTTTTGTAAATCAGGCTCGTGAAAACTAACTGATCAGTTTAACTTCGCTTAACTTGGATAATGAATCCCACTCTGAGTCAAAAATTTTCACATGTTGTTGTAAAACAGTGAAACCAAGCATATACATACCAGTAGTAGCATTTTTTCCCTCAGACATCACAGTGTCAAATGTTAACTTAGATCCAGGATTCCTGGCTGAGACAAACTGTAACGACTTTGACAACTTTCTCAGGTTTCTTCTGAGGGATGAATTGAGCTTAGTTCACCCTGGCTGCAGACAAAACAAACAAACAAACCTATTTCTCTGTTTGCAAAACAGATATTCCTGATCATCTCAAATTGAAATTTATTGAATAGATTTATCATGCAATACCTAATTGAAATAAAGTTTGATGCATCAGAATACAAATTCTCCAAATTATACTTCATTTACAATTTCTTTGATACTGATAGGGAAATTTTTTTTCACATTAGTTATTTAGGGGTTTTAAAAGGACCACTGAAATGAGGTTTGACAGTTTGCTTGCATTCACATGTTGTAAAACTGTTTGTTTTATATATTTGGGTGAATTTTTTTTAGTTCATGCACTTGATCAGGATAACCTTCAGAAGTGTCCTTGCAGTCACTTTTAGTGAAGACATATATATACATGTGACTGATTTGTAAATAGGATAATCAGACAATATTGTTCCAATACCAAGGGATCCTAATAATTTCTTTTCAGCAATACAGGGATCAGTCTAACTGGTTACAGAAGGGGTTACACTCAAACTACAGACAACATTTTCTCGATTAAACACCTACTGCATTTATTTCAAACACAGCCATGTGAACCTGGCATTCACAAGAGACAGACATATTGCAGGCAATTCCTCACTTTCTACCCACCAACACAATCTAATGAGTCCAAAACTTCTTGCTTGCCATAAACAAACAAATCACACTTGAAGGTTTACCTTTTCTTTTGATATATACACCGAATACAAATATGGCGTCCAATTTGAATTGCCATTGTTCTAGACTGACTAGCCTCTCACACATTTAATAATCCTTTTGTGTTTCCACGTGAAGACAAGGATTGTCAGTCCAGAACAATGGCAATTCAAATTGGACCCCATATTTGCATTCGGTGCATACTCCATTTACTTTTTTTCACAAGGTTTTTCTCTAAACTCACATGCACACCTTCTTCAAAGATTACAATGAAACCATTCACACATGGTATTAAAGCTACTCCTATTGCTTGAATGTCCTCTTCCATTTGCAATCTCAGTCTCTCTGTGCTTATTCTACAGTCGCTTCAGGTTGGCAATTAGTAATCAAGTACACAAGTCAAAACATGAACAAGAAAAGTAAAATGCCAATAATTTCAACAATCTAACCAGGGCCTGAAGTTTATAAAGAGAGTGTAATTTTGTGTGACTTTTTCAGGCTGATTTTTCATAGCCAATGCCATAAGACCCATGGATGGTTAGTCAAGACAGCAATGTTTTCCTCTTCATTCAGCCAAAACAAAGTGTTGCTGGGTCTTTCCTGATGATCATTTCTTTTCCTTCAAATATTGCCTCAAAAAAATTTTAATGATCAACACAGCAATTTGTCATGGTAGAGCTATTTATTAGTGTGCAGTCACCACTTAGTCAGCCCACAAATAAAGGTACATTCCCCAGGGCTCAAAAACTAACCCGCTAATTTACTTTTAAAGTAGAAGTTTTGCCATAGCATTTATATGATTTTGATCAGCATACCATATTTAGTTTAAGAAAAAGCAAATAATTGCTATGTTAATAATGATGATCAAGTTCTCCCCTTGTGGTACTACTTTCTGAGGAATGTTAATTCCTTTGCTATGTAAATTTATCCACTATATAATACATATCTCAACAAATGTGCATGAAAGAATGAAATCGCATGCATATCTAACCATTACACAAATTACCTCTTGCAGATAAAAGACATGTTGCCAAGAGTTGGTAAGAGTTTTACTATCCCTTGCAAGTCCTGAAATGATTTGATAGCCCCCTTCCCTGTCTCACCAGCAACTTTTTAGGAAGCTTAACTGCAGACATTTCTTAGGTGCAAGATAGTACTTGCTACAGACCTTTGTTTCCCGAGTTTAGTTTAAAACGCCAAAAACAAGGGCTGATGTCACCCCCCTCCAGTGGTATATGCATTCCTTGAAATAAGAAACTGGCATCTCAGAAATGTCCCAGCTAAAGTTGTCTATTGTTCTATGAAAAGGCCATATATTTCAAGTTGTAACTTGGAAGTGGTCTGATGCAAAAAGGCAACTACAGAATACGGAAGAACCCACTCCACTTTGGCAAACTAAACAATACAGGGCCACTTATTATCATCTCGCTGAGTCACAAATTATATTGTCTACTGTGGTATTCTGAGTGAGACTGGTGTACCAAAGATCAAAACTAGAATATAAACTTTCTGAAGTCTCCTTGGTGGGTAGTCTTTAGAAAACGTCGTAAGTACAAAAGCCAAGCGCCCAGGGGCTATTATGGGTGACCAAACCATCATTAAACACCAATGACATTAACATACATAATTTGAATGAAATAAACCCGAGGGTACTCAAATTACAACGATCAGAATAGATTGAGCTTTCTTTCACCCTGATTAGTACATACCATACAGTCCTCGTGCAAGTCACGAATGAAGTTCATTTACACAGAGGTCAGAGAATATCCCAGAAAGCGAGGGAATTTACGAAAGATGTCGCATGCTTACAAAATCCTCTATCTTTCATACACACAACCCCAGACGAAGAAAGTCTAACGCGCTTGGTAGCCTCGCAATATACAAAAACAAATATTCATCCTATTTCTCATTCCCAGGTCGCTCTCAGCCCTCTGGTTCTACATGAAGGGTCCGTCTCTCTGAAAGAAAAGATGATAACTAAGGCGAAAAGGTTCCATTTGCAAACAAAACGCTCCTAGAGGAACCCATCCGCCTGGAGGTGTTGGCAATATTCTGGTGCAATCTTAACACGTTGTATCGGTCTTGCCTCTATATTTATATTTCATATTCGTTATTTTGGGCCGATCAGATCATCGCTGATCCAACGTACAAGAGTAGGAGTATCATCCACGGTTGCCTGCTGAACATTTCACAAATTTTTCACTATGTTTAATCCCAAAAATGGTTCTTTTTGCCTTAGATCCGTTCAGCAAAGAAGTGTTTTCTCTTGTTTTTTTATATTGGCTAATCTTGGTCAGGCTACCCAAAGAACAAGTTCAAGAAGAATCGATCAGCGCACGGCTTGAATTTCCAAGAGGATACTCTTATAGTCTCGTGACGGAAGGCTGCTACCGGTCTAATACTAGCGTAATATCTATGTTGCCTTCTGTTTAGAGTTCAAGTAAGGAAAGAGGAACCATATTGGTAGTATACTGCGTATCTTGACAGATGAGCCAGAAAAATGTTTTCGCATAGGATTGTTTCTTAAGGATCTGTTCTTTATCTTGACACAGAACTTAGATTCCCTTCTAAAAGGAGAATTTTGCGAAACATACCAAGAAAAGTTCCTAAGCCGTCCACGACTTATTGGTCTTTTTTTTTTGTTTTACTATGTTTAGAAAAATAAACACTTATGCTGTATAAAGATCAACGAATACACGTGATCAGTGATGATCTAACGTCACAATTACATGTGACGCTGTATCGATTTTACTTCACCGCGCCCTGCGATTGGTTAAGAAAACTGGCTCTATGCTTTCAACCAATCAAAAGCAAAGGGATTCGTGATTTTGCCAATGTTGTTTTCCGTGCGTTTTTAATTTTGCGTTTATGTATTCATTCATTTTGCGGTCTTATTTTTCTACGTGATATTTTCCAGCCTTCTTACTGGCCATCTCAATTACGCTGATTTTGGTTTAAAGGTACAACAGCCAATTGAAAACCTGTTTGACGCAATAAAGTGATCCCACAGACCCCAGCTGATTACCGGAAGTTCTCCACATAGTGCTGACTGTATAAATAAACAAGATCTAGTCAGTCAAAATCCAGAATCACTTTCGGTGGATAGTTCTTACAGCTCAGCAGCGTTTTGGCTTTTCACTGTGGAACGAATTCATCCTGAGAACTTCTGATTCAAACCTGAGTTTGCAAAGTTGATTTAAAATGTTTGTAGGAAATTCTTTTTTACATATTTCAGTGTTTTCCCGTTTTCTTACAATTGGGAAACGTTGTAGCCTGATGATCGTAAGCAGACCATAGCAAAAGTGTTTTTATCGGCATGTTCAATATTTTGTTGTGGGTTATTCGCATTAATCCGGTATCTATCCAGATAGGATAGCAATACTTTAAATCACATGCTACAGACATAAGGACGATAAGCTTTTAGCTCTGGCGTAGCCTTGAAAACCTGGTACTCAAAGACGACTCGAGTAAGACACCGTCATTAGTAAGACCTAATCTAACACAGGCTTTCCTGTTCTCTTCTTTTGTCGTTGATTGTTTATTTGCTGGTTGCTAGATCTGTTCTTCCGCCTTGACGGTTTAAATGATATAGCCAAAGTTACAAACCCTGGCCTTCGCCTATCATATTTGTGACAAGTGGCGCATAGGGCCTTGCACAGACGCACAATCACACCCACGCCTACCCACACGAAAGCACTCGACCACTCAACCCTAAATTTGATATTTTCTAACCCCAGTTCAGCATTTGACTTCTTATGCCGACTTATCTTGGATGTTGGAATATTGATCTACAAATTTACTTCATTGAACGTCTAAACCGGTTCGAAAGAGCCTTGATTCATTAAAATTTGGTTCGCTAGCTATGGAGCTATGGTTTATCATTCTGTTGCCAAATGGGCCGGCTCTGTTTTACAGCACAGTAGCAGAGTTCTCTTATCTATTTTAAGACAACACTCAGGGTCAGTTTTTCTGATATTACCATTGATCTGATATGATTCGAGAATATTTGTACGTTTAATGCACGTGAGAGATGCACGTGGGAGATGCACGTGGGAGATGCACATGGGAGATGCACGTGGAAGATGCACGCGGGAGATGCACGTGGGAAAAAAGCTCAGTTTGTGAAAAAATTACGTAATGTCCTCAAGTGCAGTAAATTCCAGGAGTTACACTAGATATTAGTTTGACGCCATTTGTATTTCTGACTCTCACAAAAGAGCTCCCAGAGAACTGAATGGCTAATATCTTTAATGAACAAACTCAAATATTTACAACAAAATTCAATTTCTATGGAAATATTGTCAACTCTATTAAAGTTTTTTTGTTTTCATTGGCAGCTTCTTTCAGTTACTTGGTAAAACTGAGTTTCTGATTCGAGTGTTTGATTACTTTTCTATCGTTTCCAATAACAATTCCTTTTAACATTATGGTGTTTTTGTTCTCTGTAATTCACGTGATTACAACTGAGTTGAGCGGAACTTTTTACCAGTTTCATTATTCGTCCGTTTAACTGATGAGTTTGAATTCTCTCTCACTAAATTTTCCAAGAATAGCGTTTAAACTGTTCGAATTATTCTTCAATTGCTATTTTTACCTTTTACTTAGCATTAAAACCAATTCCAAAACCTGCTGACAACATCTTATATTAGGAACCCTTAAGATGTTTGTGCAGGAATACGGCGCAGAGTCAGTAGTTGTCCCGTTATGTAGTTCCTCCGTTCTGTCTGGTTCCCGATTTTTTTCACACCGTCTCTGCTGCCATTCATACTTATTTTTTAGCAACATAACTAACCTTTCGCCCTCATCAATTTCCGAAAAGCAAAATTTGTTGAGTTATATTCGTCGATTTTTTTATTGTAATGAGAAAAATTAGAATGAAGAGGCCATCACTTGTCTCAACAACATAATGGCCGCCGACTCAGAGGCAGTTCTGTCTATTGTTTGTCTAAAATCTAAAGTCCTACATGTCTTATAGATAAAAATGAATCTTATGAGATAGACACTTTAGTCACTTGTGGTTTCAACTGGAAAAAATCCCGAACACCAGTAAAACACACAACGAATAACAAAAAGCTGGTGATCCTAACATCCTGTCGGGTCAGTGTCAACAGTTTTTTTTTTCAGCGCTATACTTTGGATGACGGTAAGTATAACAATTCGCCGAAACTTTCAAGTCACAATTTGGAAGACCACAGATTAAAAAAAATGTTACCAGTTTAAATTCCAGAAATTTACAAAACTCAAGTTTTATGTAACTGTACAGTGCGATAGTTGAATAAGTCGGAAAATTCATTTTCTACCTAAATATTGTACTGAAAGCCCATAAGATTCAAAGCCTCTTGAACCGATTGCTCGTGGATGAGGTGGTTTACTTGTATTTCGCCTTTTGTGTCCTGTGAACAAAGCTTGAATGACTTTAAAATCCTGGGGAAGAACATTTTCAATCAGATACAGATCGATAAAATAAAGTCACAGTCTCATAAACTGTATGGTTACGTAACCACTACCGGTTCATGTTCAGTTGGAGAAAACAGTGATTAGGAATATTAGCCAGGAGTGCATTGATTGATGAGGTCATCTGATGTTGACTCACCGAAAATTGCTGCCCAGTGATCCAGAGCGGCAATGACTGGTAGTCTTTCCTTTAGAGAATTTTGCCATTTATTGCTTGAAAGTGTGTATCTTATCAAAGGTTATTTTCACTTTTAGTCGAAATTTTTTGAGAACGAGATACTAACTCGTTCAGTTCTTTCACTCGAAAAAGTTCTGTCAGCAAAGTTCATCATCCTTAATGTTAACACATTATCAGTTCGGTTCCAAAGTCCAATGACGAAAATAATGTAAGCAATATTGCAACAATAAGAATGCTCCAACCTATGTGTCTACTACAGAAGTTAACAAAATACGTGACAATGGGGAAGTACGTTGATTTCCTAACCAGGGAGGTGTGACGCTCAATGTTTTTATAGTTCACCTCCTAAATCTCAAAATCCTGACTCTATTTCATTCAACATTCGTCACTTGAGTTCACAGACCAAATTTCTGACGATATTCACATGTTCACCCTTTTCAAGATCACCAGTCAGCCAATGAAACAGATGGCAAAAGCTTGTTGGGTTAGAGAACATTTTGTTTCGATTTCCTCTCGAAGGGAAATCTATGCCATTGAAGCATTTTCTGATGTATCAGGATTACTATTTACATCATTAAGGGAAAACGCTGAGCAAGTTGCAGGAAGTTGCGGAAGCTGAGGTTATAGGAAAACTGAAGACGATACTTAAACGATTCAAGTTTCTAAGGAAGTGAAGTTTTCGAAGTACAACTGGAGGCATAAATTTATCGTAGTCGGGAACGAAGCAGAAAGAACCGAAGTATTCGCAATAGTTCATTATCCTTAATATAATAGCTAGACCGTGTTAACATTCTGTTCAAGTTCACTTGTCAACAAAACAAAACAATTTATGGCGCTGGGATCGATATTTTGTTTTCAAGGGCAGGTTATCTCAAAATATAAATTACTACAGCTGCCTTTTAAGTATTCCCACCTTTGTGACAACCTTACATGGTCAAACTCAAACAAACCGGTAATGATCAACAAAAACGTTGTGGAGGTGTATGAAGGAACAAACAAATGAAAAAACAAACTAAAAGATCAAATACTTTATTGCCGTCTTGGATGAATTTAACACCAACGCGGACAATATCAGAGAAGTTGAAACGTTTATAAAAAATATAGTGTTTGAGACCAGAGCCACATAATGGCAACCACACAGACAGCCTACGATTTCGTGAAGTACCACTTGACGCCGCTAAGTGTTTTGATGACTGCGGAAATCATCTTTGATATACGCCCACTGGTCAGCAAGTATTTCTCATACAAGATGATCAATCAGCTATGCTCCCCTCTAGATACCTTAGCTGAGCTCCGGGTGTATTTTTGCAACCTTGACTTTTGACCTCGCTACTCACGTAAGCTTTTTCCAACACTGTGAAATCTTAACCAGTTTAGGAAAGAGGACGCATTTAATTCATGAGCTGATCGGCATGACAAACCACTTTCAAGATATTTACCTAATAGGGTTCATCGACTCAAGTGGGTCATTTATAAACGCAACGTATGTACTGAAACGCTGGTGAGATTCGACCTTAAAACGACAGGTTTGACTTTAGATAATGTGTCAGCAAAGAAATGTTTTGGTAACTTGAAATTTACATTGAATTTTACTGAATTATCAAGATGTATTTCAGAGTTTCACTTGCTGGGGTAACTGATGAGAAAACAGTGGCACCTAACCGCAGATCAATATCCGATATAGCCTTAAAGCAATCAAATTTAACAAATATACAAAGAATTCTAAAATAGTGCTTTATGACTTAAAGAGTGTAAATGCAGCCTCTTCAAATGGCAAAATAACACGTTTATCGCCTTAATTGCCCTCTTTTTATCGTTCTAACTAGGCACATTTTAACAATATTGTCTGTAACCCAAAGTTTCTCCAAGCTTTTGAAGAAATTGAACTTACTTTGAGAAAAAAAAGAAGGTGAAATAAACGAGGCCATATAAACATTTTTTCACTGGCAGTAGTTGTCGAGTGTCGAATTTAGCCAGAGGTCACACTCTCCTACAACACACAAATGTGTCTGAGCGCAAAACATTTGTCTATCGAATTGAAAATATTATTCCTTTTTTTTGGCTAACAACGCATATTAGAATCGTGTTAATTACACAATATTGCATACCAAAATAGGTAGATCATTCTCTAGAACAATGCGTGATTAATTGGGCAGCCAATCAGATTGTTGCGATTGCTCAAGAGTCTTCTGCCAAGATATATAATCGGCCGCCCCACCAATCTTTCTTTCATTCGTTGAGCAGAAGAGGTTTGGCACTGTCAAGGTAAGCTTTTCTTCAGTCCTGATTTTTTCGGTCCTAAATGTTGACTTTACCAAGCTTGATAGCAGAACACCCTTATTGATTGGCCCTCTCTGAGCAAACAGTAAGCATAAAATTAACTACATAAGCAAACAGCAATTAGAAATTAACTCCATACGCCTTAGATAACTTGTAGTATCGAGTAACCAGTGCGGTTGCGAAGATATCGGCTGGTAAGACGTATCGTTTTCCCTTCGTTCCGCTTAAATCAATCCTAAGTGGTCTAAAGTTTGAATTTCGCCACAGCCTGAGTCGGAATTCATGAAAAGTGCGATAACTATTCTTGGAATATTAAAATTACAGCTTGTCACTGCTAACTTAACTTCGCTTCTGGAAAAAATCTTTGTACAGCAGTATTCGGCTAACTTTTCCGTTATACAGTCAAATGAAAGAGTTTTGTTTGCTTCTGTTTATCGACATGAGCAATTAGACGTGTCTTTAAATTTCGAAAGTGATTTGTTAAATCGTAATAATTCCCTGACAAATTGGACGATATTGTGTAGTGAAATCGTCAATATTTCTTTTGCCGATTGGCTTTCTTCTTAAGCAGAGGTAAGCGGGTAGCCAGCGTCGCTGCTAGTTTCGCGTGCTTTTGATGACACGATGGCGGGAGACCAACGCCTCAAAATGCATCAAAAAACTTCGCTGCTCAGACTAACACTCTGAAAACTGTACTTAACGATTTGAGCTGTTGATCCATGCACAAAAACAGACACAAAAAGAATAATAATTAAGCCTATATATATTATATTTTCTAACGAGAAGTGCGAAGTGGTGTCGACCGTAATATTTTTTTTTTTGCTTCGCTTGGTGAATTTTCAAGATTGACGAGTGGAAACTAAGATTAGTGTTATTATACCGAATAAAAAAGGCTTTAAAAGTATTTGAAGTGTACACTGCTAACTGATTAAATTATGCTGGAAGACTTGTATAGTTTTCCCAAGAGCTTAGTTCCTTATCCAAAGTGGTGACGCATTTCTTGAAGGAAAGTGCGTATATCACTTCATAACAGAGCTATCTGTTTCTAAAAGAACCTGCTGTACTACATCGGCAGAAGGTGAAGCACTTGGTAGATTATCTGTTTGAAGTCAACAAATGAGATAGAAATAAACCACTGCAATTTTCAAATCTTCGAAATGGCGGTTTCAACAGCCCGGAATAACTTTTGTTGATATTCATCCATGTGTAACAGGTTAGCACCAGTTGGTACTTTGACAACCGTCGGAATAATTAAAGTTGGAAAGAATTAAGTTGCCTTTGAGGTTTTATTCATAACGGCATCTAATCCTAGGAATGACAGAGTCGCTCAAATATCGATGAGCCTAAATTGCATAAAGAATCATGTTATAATCCCAGACGGCTCCTTTTTTTACATTTAAAAACAATATTTTAAGTTGTAAAAGAAACATACCTTAGAAAAGGAATTAAGTACAAAATTAAAGATATAACTCTTCTGTCGTTTCTTTGCACAGGAAAAAAAGAGCAAAATTAACAAACCATGGCCAAATTTCTGGTGTTAGCATTCATTGGTCTGACTGGAATTTCTATCGGCTTAGGAACCGACAGTAAGTATTTCATTTCTCTTAATATAAAACGAAAGGTTCGAAATACCATGTAATGCCTTCTGCAAACGTTTGAATATGGTAAATGACACTATACTACTGTTGCCTTTGTATAGGTGCTTCGTTTTCTTAGCAGCATTATATTTGTTGTGGCTAAGTTTATCGAGATAGATCATGAGAGATACTAGTGAGTAACCTACCAGACAGTCTGATTTCCTCAGGCATTCTTTAGAACTGTGTGTGCTTTGAATAGGAGTGTTCCCTCCCAAGTGAAATGAAACACTACTCCCCCGCCCCTTCCCCTCCCCCACAGCGTAAATAAGAATTTTGGTTCCTTGGGTTTGTTATGAAAGTCGAACAAAGGCATTCGAAGTTACTTCCTGGAAGGATTTAATCTTTTCCTTTAAGGACTTTAATTTTTCTTTTATTTCATAATTCGAAACGAGTCCAATTCTCAACACACAGAATTTAGAAAAAAAAAAAAGATAACCTTATCAGTTCTTCATGTGACATTTCTATATGCTAAAAATGTTATTTCCCCTTTTCAGGTTGGAGCTACTGCAGTAATTGTGCCGATGGTAAGTCGCTGCTAGCGCCTTTCTTGGTGTTTAAAAATCGACTTCGATGGTACCACTTTTGGGTCAGGTAGAAGCTCCCCCCCCCCACCTACCTATAGTTCTCGTACCCCTTAATTATCTCATCAGGGCTTTTGATACGCGGTGTAGAGAGTATTCCACGACCAATGAAGGGAATTTCAACCCATCGCCCCACTGTTATTTGGAGACATGACTGGTTATCCATAACTAGTACTTTGACATTAGTCCCTTTTTGACAAAGAAAAGGGCCTCTTATTACTTATTAAGCCACTCCCATAAGTCGTATTTATTACACTTTTCTTGTGTCAAATGTTTAAACTTTTTCTGCCATTTTAGGCCCGTTGAGATGGACTGGTAACTGCGCCTCTGGTAAAAGCCAATCTCCCATAGACATTTCCTTCACTAATGTAACCTACAAGTCGTTCTCAGACTGGAACTGGCAAAACTACGGAAGTACACTCTCGACTAAGTTCACTCAAGAGAACACTGGCTCTGCTCTGCAAGTGAACCTACCAGATAAAAAGTTCTTCGTCAGTGGTGGAGGTCTCGTAGGAAACTACACCACCGCTCAATTTCACCTTCACTGGGGACCCGAAAATGGACAAGGTTCAGAGCACACTCTGAATGGCGAAAAGTTTGCCGCAGAGGTGCGTACAGAGAAAATTTCTCGCAAAATCTCATGTGTCATTTCTGAATGAAAGACTTAACGTTAGAAACTGTTCGATAACTCTCACATTCAAGGCTTTCATATAGATCCTGCATTCAAGAAGCCGAATTCTATTAATCAGCCATAGCATTTAGACGAACTTTTCATCTTGACGTTGATTGAGGGGAAAGTTATGATCAATCATAATTACATGCCAACGAAGGGAAAGTCACGGGCACCATCACCAACATTACACCTAACAATCTTGATCATTTCTTTCTCTCAGATCCATTTTGTCAGCTATAATGTCAAATACCCAAACTTGACCTACGCCGCCGCACAGCCTGACGGTTTGGCTGTCCTTGGTGTCTTCATCGAGGTATTTGAGTGCTACGTCATGTGCTTTGAAGTTTAGGATCTAAAGATAAAGCGCAAAGCTTCAGTGTCACAACAGTGCAGAATCGGCAAAGATGTAGAGAAGTGTGAAGTAATATTGCAGTCGCGCACCAAATTATGTAGACGTTCTGAGTTTAGAGGTTGTAACAAAAGTAAGGCCGAGAGGCTTAAACCTTTGTGCGTGCGCGTGGTCTTAAATCTGGATATTAATTCTCTCGTATCAAGCGCAAAATTCTATGTACTTTCGCCTTTAATGGATATATGTGCCCATTAGATTCACGTCAAGTCTAAAAATGTTCTTCAATTTCCCGTAATTGCTCTGCATTTTATCTCGAACAGATTCAGCATAAATTTCTAAAAGGAACAGTTGCCCAAAAGATAGATCAACAAAGTGAAAATACCAATAACTCAGGAAATCGTGATTTCATAATTAATGTCTCTGAACCAATTGCGTGCACTTCGTAAACAATTTAGATATGGAGACATAAAATTAGTTTTCCAACAGCTAATAGAGTGAAAATGAATTCTAGAGTTAGCCTAACAATTATCCTATAGGAATAAATCGACCAATTCTGACAATATCCGATTTTTTTACGATGTAACCTCCTATGATATCGTTCCCTTTCAGGTGGGAAGTCCAAATTCCGCTTACGACAAATTCCTCAATTATACCTCAAAAGTTGTCAACGGAAGTAAGTCTATCTCTTCTGTTACTCACTCATGATTAGGTTTCTTTTTCACATGTCTGTTACTTTTGGAAACAAAGATCACATAGAGAGAGTCGATCAAAACTTCAGAAAGATATCTAATTTCGTGGAGTTTGAGGCGACTTCCGTGGAAGGGGATAGGTTCTCCTCTATACCTCAACTCTTGAAATCTCTTCCGTTCTTACCCCTAACCTTAAGCCCAACGATTTCTCGAAGAAGGCGGCAGGGTCTCTTGTTTTATCATACCCAACTAGTTTTTTTTCAATTCTCATCTTTTTTAATTATTATTTTACAGACACAACTGCACGTATTGCACCTTTTCCTCTCTCTCCACTTTTCCCATCCAACACGAGCAAGTTCTACAGGTACCAAGGCTCCCTAACAACGCCGGGATGTTTCGAGTCTGTCACATGGACAGTCTTCCACGATTCCGTAAAGATATCCGCATCTCAGGTGAGCCTTACGATTGTAAAGTGCGGCTTCTATGATAACGAAAGGAACTAGTGATTCTTCGATATGTTTTCGTCTTGTGGATCAGTTAGGAGGAGTGTTCGCGTTTAAGCACAATTTTGTGTTCGAGAACGTGATCTGACGCCTTTTTCCTTGGTTGCCGTAAGCCAAAATCGAAGGTAACACAATATTTTCATTGGGAAGTAACGCACGTGACACAAGGAGCCAATGAGGAAACGAAGAAAATTCCTGAAGGAGTTAAAGGATGCGAAAACGTAGATGATCAAGACGTCAGTGACTTTGAATCTGGTTTTGGTTTTACACAGGTTAAGTTTGGTATCAGGAAAGGTTTAATCTGTTTGGTAAAGGCAGGGCGAAATGTGTTTAAAGTCAATCAGACTGCTGTAGGAATCCTGTATTACTTTGCACACTTAATTGAGATTGCCTAATGGCACACAGCTACTGACCCCAAACTAGTGCATCTCAGCAGCAAATGTGCTGTCGCTGTTGTTACTATCGTCTACATTTAGCAGATTTTGGCAGCAGTACGTTAAAAAAATTCTTCTCATATTATTACAGGTTGCTGCCATACGCGGTTTGATGATGAACGACACTGACTACATTGGGTTGAACTACCGCCCGACCCAGGCTCTTAACACACGTACTGTGTATGCGAGCTTCGATGTTTCACCTGCCACAGAAACTCCGACAGTTGCTGATTCAGCAGCTGGTGTTAAGATCACCACAAGCCTGTTGCTGATGATGTTAATCGGAGCTCTATTCCTTAATTAAGATGGCTCCTTCGCATACACCTGACGCCAATTGACTAAGACTTGCTGTTTAGTTAATTGTTTTCTTTAACTCCAAGGAGTTGCAACTTTAAAAAGGGACGAGAAACATTCTCTTTAATATGACCGGAATTATAGGAGAAAACGTTGCAAATGTTTGCATAGGTTAGTTTATAGATATTTTAATCAAAGAACAACTTGAGTTTATTTTAAGCTTTAGTCCTTATAGGATGGTTTTAAAGGTTTATTTTCGTAATATTAAAACTTTACTCGATATCTTTGTTCATTCTTTTACTATTCTACGTGCAAATGAATATTTAGTAAGACCTTTTTGTTCGCCTCCTTAAGTAAAGCAAGTCATTAGAAGCAATTCTTAACTGCTAGATCATGACCAGTTTATCTTTCTTAGCTTAGCCCATTGAGCCAATGAAAAAGCGCTCAGCGGAAATTAGTTTAATTTTTTAGGCTAACTTTTCATTGTGCTTCTTTGTGAGGGACTAATAATAACAATAACAATTTAATATTTATATTGCGCAAATTAACATGTGTATATGATCAAATGCGCATCACAACACTTTTCGGGGGACTTTGGCCGGACTGCATCAGCAGTTTACAAACAATCGAAAGAAACTTATTTGAAGATGCCCCCTCTCCACAATTCCCAGTAAACAGGCCAGACCACATCACAGTAATCTCGTGAGTGGGTTCTTTAACATCCCCTGCCTAGCCAAATTAACTAATTAATAGATGCAAGAGACAGGACCTACGGTTTATTCCTCCTTATCCGAGAAGACTAGAATGTCTATCCATTTCATATTATAGAAAGATAGCGCATTCTCCTCAGTCAGTTTAAGACCTTGAGTGTTGGTCCGGCCGGGGCTCGAACCATCGACCTCGACCACCCCCACATCAGTCCAGCGCTCTAATCAATTGAGCCAACCGGGAGGTGGTCTAATAAAGACAGACTGCTCGTAACTATGTTTCCTTAAAGAATTTTAAATGATTATGATGAGTTGGTTTGTAATTCTCGCTACTTTTTCATAAAACTCCTTTTAAATAGATTTTTAAGGTTTGCCAACCAATGAACATGAAATGGCAGTAACTTTTTTACGCATATGTTTACTATGAACTTGAAGTTACGATTCAGTCGACCGTCAGGAAACATTGAAAGACTATTACTATTCTAAGCGATTATTATAACTCTATGTACGAGCACCAGAAAAAAGTATAGATCATGTCTAAAACAGTTATTCGCATTTTTATATGATGTATGTATTCAATTAGTATACTTTGGCCTAAGTCAGTTTGTTTACTTAAAGCTCAAAATACAGAGGAGTTCTTATGTCGAATAGGATTATTTATCAAACATTAGACATTAAGTTATTTTAATTGTAAATTAAGTTGAAAAAATTGTCGAAATAATTGGGCAAGATAAACTTATTAGCAAGTATTTTTGTCTACAAAATTTCAAGCAATTTCCTCTACAACTCTTAAGGTTCTAGGTGAAATCTAAGCAATTAGAGCAATATATTAACTGGGTGTCATAAGTCATGCGGAATTGTCTAATCTGTGATTGGTTAGAGAAACTGTGTCCACATCTCAAATGAGAAGACAAAGTGTACTAAACACGGCTTTGGCACTCGCGTGATGTTGACGTGCTCCTGATCGGCTGAAATTTAGAAGGTTTGCTTTTGTTTATTTTGAATAAATGATTTCCTGTCGTATGAAGTCTATGATTTTTCTCGAAACAAAGGGCTAGTACAAGGAAAGGTTATGTTAACATGTGTTTCCACATATATTACCACAGAGCTACGAACAAGTAGTACTTCTGAAGTCTTTGCGGTTGTTTCCTGGTTTCATTCTTTGCTGAACTTTAACGTTCCTCTCCATGAAGTTACTATCCCTAGCAGTCACATGACTCCATTCGCGAATTTCCTCTTTGTGCGTCAATTGAAAAACTGACTAATAACCTAACACAATTTAATTGAACAAAAAAAATTAAATACAAGGAAAGAGAAAATTATTTAGATATTTGACAAGATCCCCCTCTTTGATGGAGTCTACGCCCCTTTCCTCACTTTAAATCGTTCTTTCATTAATCGCGAGGGAGTGAAAATATCAAGGTGGGGTGGGGGAGGAAGAGAACTGAAGCAAAGGTCGTCCGTAGAATGAAACATTCAATCGATCATTTTGTTATTGGGCCATGTGGTAGACCCGAGTAATACAAGGAAGTCATTGTGATTATCCCTTCACAATTTTTCAGCCATAATTCCTTGTGCCTTCTTCCCATACTTGATTTATCTCTTCAGGGCTTAATACTTCTGCCAACACTCTTGGAAACAGAAGAAAATCTCGAAGATATTTATTACGTATATAGGACTGAGATGCCTCATGTTTTATATCCTTTGCTTGGTCGAGTTCATCCGCGGATTGTTCTCTCTTTCCATCCTTTTAACCGAGAAAGGTACTGGACTTTAGTAAGGCAAAATGTTTTAATATTCATAAATCGCAGATCAGCTCAATATGAATATTCAACTACTTCACCACACGTGTACATTTGCACGAGGTAGAAAATTGCGACTGATGGTAAAACCAAACTTTGTTCTTGGGTGAAAACACAATCAACCACCGACAACACTCTGACGTCCAAACTCGTCCTTGGTACCTATGCAGCACGTGTTCCTCAGCTTGGACAAATTCAAAACCTGGGTGGATGTGAAAACAATCAAATAGAAGGGCAAGTCCGTTGAACACCGGAGAGTGATTCTGTTGCACATTGAACTTCATGTTGAAAGGTAACTTGTAATAACCCAATCATTTGCTAATATTCTATTTTAGATAACAGTTAGATATCACTTGTCTCTGTTTCATAGTTTCTGGTGCGCAAAGGTTGATTTCAAACTTAGAATTCAGAGTTGAACGAGTTCAACTATGTTAATTGTATGCACAAAACTGTTTGCTAAGGAACAATTTGTACATGGTTCGATCTGGAATGAGTTCTTCTTGAGTGAGACCTTATGATTAGTTACTCCTCCATATTATTACACGACTCGGGCAGTCAGAGGGCCATTAACTAAAATCAACGAATCAAAATGCTGTATTGCCGGTCAATATTCGCTCAGTATTGGACCGGGCACGGTCCCGAATAATACCGCACTTGTGTCCCTTTGAACTTCAGTCGTATAATAAATCTCTTATTAACCAAGCTTGCTCGGGACCGTACCGGAAGAATATCGGCCCTCGGTCTTTTTTGTACGGACCTCGCCGCGCTCGGTCCGTACTGTCAAGACCTCGGGCCGATATTCAACCAGTACGGCCCTCGCGCTTGGTTAATAAGATATATATATCAGACTTACAGCCATTACCATTCTTTCCTTCTTAAAACTGAGCTTTGGCATGTTAGTTGTCAAAGTTGGTAGATGTCGTCTTGTGTGACCAGAGTAACTGACTGAATGACTGACTGATTCACTGACTGAGTGACTGAGCGAATGAGTGAATGAGTGACAGACTGACTGAGTGACAGACTGACTGAGTGACAGACTGACTGAGTGACAGACTGACTGAGTGACAGACTGATTGAGTGACAGACTGACTGAGTGACTGACACAGTGACTGATTGACTAAGTAACTGTTTGAATGACTGATTGACCGATTGACTGGACTGACTTACTGACTGATTAACTGAGTGACTGATTGATTGAATGACTGACTGACTGACTGACTGTCAAACTGACTGACTCACTACTTAGTTGCCTGGCTGCCTGGCTGCCTGGCTGCCTAGCTGCCTGGATTCCTGACTACCTGATTGCCTGATTGCATGGATGACTCACTAACTGACTGCCTGGCGGACTGGCTAACTGCCTGACTGATTAACTGTTTGACTCCATGAATGACTGACTGACAGCTAACCTGCCTGCCTGCTTGACTCACTGACTACCTGGCTGACTGATTAAGTTTGAGTGTCTGATCAACTAACTCGTCATTTTAATAACGGATCATGGAATTGGTTCCTCTTACGGACAAACTCGTTACAAACAGTAAAGGCTGATAGTTTCGAAAGAAACTGTTTGGAGCTGCGTCAGTGGGAGTAAAGAAATAATTTGGATATATCAACAAAGTTGAAATGGTAAATTGGCCACCGCAACGATTACAAAAGCTGCCGTTTCGAACGTTAGCCCTTCGTCGGAGCGAATTTTACAAACAGATTTGACACGATAAATTTCTCTGGACATCTTTCTGCGATGCATTTATTGGAGGTCTAGTACATCTGTTTTGGAGCCAGTAGCTACAAAGGGAGGAGGGAAGGGGAGTTAAAAAGCAAAGAACCTCTTTTAATGTAGTTCCATTCGAACTGGTAGATGCTTTGTACCAAGGAAAAATTTTTTTCCATTTGTCATTCCTGGCTTAAAAAACGTTTGTGTTTAAGCTAAGTCCTTGTTTTAAGTTAGCCTTGGTGCTCCAAAGCTGTCGCCATTAATTAAGGTGGTTCAAATTATCATCTGAAGTGCAACGTGGTTCGGATCTAACTACAAAGATGTTTGAAAATGTTTGCATTAACATGTCTTGACAAGTAGATTGGAAGTAGATAACTGTACCGTATCCTGGGGTAATGTGATTCACTTTGTGTTACAAGCACATAGAAGCTAAAATTCAAGAGTGCCAAGAGCCTATAGTGTTGCTGTGGTAACTTATCCGGTCAAAAAATGTTCAGAAATTATGGGGAATTTCTTTAATAACCTTTCCAAGAAAATTAACGAAGACTTATAGGCATGTCGATTTCTCGACGACTTGGTGTTCAGAAACAACTAAAAAAGAAAAAGCGTTTTGACCATCTTGATCTGTCCTGCCTCCACCTGAAATTATGCATTCACCCATAGAGAGTTATAATTGGAATTTATGTAAGTTTTAAAATTCGTATTTCCAATATAACCGACTCTCCTTCCTCTTACAACAGACAGATATTGGGCTCAGGAAAGGATGGAAAGAAGCAAAACTTAGGAGGGGGGAATAAAGATGAGAATGCAAAGACCCTCAAGAGAGAGGATGGAAGAAAAGCTTTCCTATCAAGGTGAGTTGGTTCCTTCGTAGCTTTATTAATCTAATCTAAATATAATATTTTCACGAGGGGTAACCCGGCCTTGCATGCAGATTGTTTTCTCTACCGTGCACTGTTTGGCAAGATGTAACTTTTAGAACGGCTTTTGGGCCCAAAATTGGCTGAGAATAACACCACCGAAATTCAAACCAAGAGACAAATATTTGTTACGAAGGAAAGACGAGAATGCCTGGTTCACCAGCCATCTTTACGGTTTGCTTTGCTGTATAAGTCATGCAAAACCTTTCAAATGTTAAAATTGTTCTTTGCTAGGCAGAAGGAATTCATTATTTTTCTTTTACTGCTGAATGGATGACACGCTACACCGGGGAAATCAGTGTCAAACTCTAGAATACAGAGAACTTCAGGCGGAGAAGTAAAACTTTTGATGGCTGTTTTTTATCATAAATCAGCTACTATCTGTGTAAGCATTTTCGTCATAGAGAATTTTTCCTACATTTTCGACCTCATCGATATGGCTGAAGAAAATTTAGCTTTCCTGTTTTGTATGGATTGTAATTCATAGAAATTCGTCCAAATATATGAATTTTTTTTCACCCGCACTGGTCTAGATTCGCACATATTGTGGCAGAAATCCTTTTCAATTTATTATATTAATTCATTTTAAGTAAGGAAACAGAACAAACCAATTGTCAAAAAAAGAAAAAAGAAAAAAAAAGAAAGGAAAGTGTACCAATGGAAAGTGTACCAAAGAGTCAAACTCATTTTGAAAAAATTCCTTTGAAAATTTTCATCACTCAGTCTGGGTTTTGATAAAGCAAAACAAATACGTGAAAATGCTTCTATTGTTTTCGGCGGGTACTTGTTCACAGTATTGAACATTTTAAATTCCAACTGGTTTGGTAAAATATTTTAGAAAAATACATTATCAAAATTCTATAACTAAACGTCTTCTAAACTCTGCACAGTCTAATTCTCATCTAGGGGTATCGAATGGTCCCATTCAATTTAAAAGTGCTCGCAAAATTTGGCCTTTGCTCTGATTGCTCGCAAAAATTACACGAGTGCTCGCTTGCTCGGGCTCGCAAAATTTTCGCAACTGCTCGCATTCTCGTTAACATGTGCTCGATTGCTCGAAGTTTCGTTAATCATGCTTTGTAGTTTTTTTTTATACATATATAAACAATAAATCAGTTATGACATGGTTAAAACCAAAAGGTTGAAACATCCTTTCCTCTGGCTTTAGTCTTTCTTCAACAGTTCAGCCTGTAACTGTTTTGGAGGCGCTGTATGTATTATCGAGAAAACGCACGAAGCTCCATGACAACTGAGCATTTCGTTTATTGGTTCAATTTTTAACATATTTTATCGTCGCAGGCTTTCTGCTTGAGAGGGGTACAGTTCCGCAGTTCAAATATGTGATCTTTCAAACCAGCTCCCAGTTGGCTTGACAGCTCAGTTATTAGAGTACTGCACCGATATCGCACAGGTCATAGATTCTGCTCCCGTTCAGACCTGAATTTTTTCAGGCTTTAATTTCACAGCTACTTAAGTTGTGTGTATAACTGCAAGAGCCAATCGTGTTCATAGAAGCAGGGTCAGTTTGTAGAGCTCCTTTAAACAATTCTGCTTGACTTTGTAAGCTGGTTTTTCTTTTTCCCTCAGTAGATTTGCTTTCATGGCTTGAAGCTAGTCTTATAATCGTAGTTTCTTTGACTGGTTTCCTGGGTATTTTACCCAATGACTTAAACCTTCTTTCGCTTGAACAAGAAAACGTGACTTTAACACGATCTATTTACCAGGAAATTCTGATATTGTTAATAGGAAGCTCGACATGACGGGAGATGACACTCTCCTGTGGACACAAAAAACACTTGCGAACCTTTCTTGATCTAAATTCTTATTTATTGGAGCAAATTATCTGGGTTTGTGGAAATGATGGATTTTCCAGCAGGCAATGGAAAATAACATGGACGGAGTCATAATATTTTGAAACAGTGTACTCGGATCGCATTTTGCAGCGGTTTTTTCAACCTTGGAAGCTTCCTGGCCACTAGTAGAATAACTAATATAGTCTGATGCCAAACGGTGGCATATGAAACTCGATTAAACAAAACAGTACTAATAACAACCCTCGGTCGTTTGGGCTTCACCAGCACTGGGAAATTCTTAAATGAAATGTTGCTTTAATTATTTTGATCACGAACTAAAGGCCCAGCCAAACGAGGAGGCATGTCTAGAAACTGTCTCCATGTCGCGCGGAAACACGAAATGTAAGAATTCTTTTCAAAAGGCACCCGCGAAGGCAGAAAGTAATCAAGGGAAATACTACTATTACCAGTACTATTTGACCTTCAGAGCTACCACTAGAGCTTGTCAGATCTGTACGGCTGTTATTGGTTAGATTCTAGAAGCCTCCAAATAAAAGCTAATAAATGAAACTTCACTGCGTTCAATCTTTTGCAGTCTCTCAGCGGGAAACTATTTGCCGACCATCGATACCGAAGACCGAAATGTTTGTTAGACCGAATACCACGTTATTTACATTTACTAAGAACTATATACAAAAAAACATACCTTCCATTTTAGCGTCAAGTTAGAAAGAGATGAAAAACTTTAGATCACGGGCTTTGGATCTCGTACATCTCCTTGTGAGCTCTTGACTTGAGCGTCAACCCCGACTGACTCACGTGAAGCTACTTGACGTTATTTGGCATCCAGCAGGGCATAATTGGTTTAAGATGCTGGGACTGGTTGAACCGCCTTAGCTTTGCACTTGTTGTTCTGTTTCTGCCAGACTATTAGCTATTACTTGGCGCAAAACAACGTATCCTAGTAATAAACGAGAGATTCCAGCTAGCGGAAAATTTATGAAGCACTCTGGAAGTGCTCGCTGCTCGCCATACGTATTTTCGAAAGTGCTCGCTGCTCGCAAGAAAAATTTTACAAATGCTCGGAAAGACCATTCGATACCCCTACATCTAGGTTGCTTTTGCACAAGAAAAGTGGACTTAACACGAATCCAGCGGAACATAACAATCATTTTCTGAACAACGTGTGATAAAAAACGCAATACAGCAAAGAAAACAGCAAATATGCAAACGAGAAACACCTCATTTGCGCCTATAATTATTGGTTAATTTGGCGTTGGAATACTTTAAAGGATCGTGCATGTTTGCATGTAAAATGCAAAAAAAATCTAATTTTGCCGGGCTTACAGCAATTTGCATGTGAAGGTTACCATTTTATCATCTCTCTAAATAATTTTAAATTGTTGAAGATAGCAGAAATGCTCGATGCTAAACGCTGCATGAAATTCAAGGCAAATTTACATTATATTGTTGGCAAGATGCGCGAGAATTCGCCAATATAGATAACTTTCGTGAGGTGATAACCAGTTTGCTAAAACTGATTCTCTCTCAAGATGGTTTATGATTACTAGATGATTAATTTTATATATATTTTGTTATGTGAATGCAGGGTTCATTCGTGTTTACCATGCTCTTGCAGATTGTTTGATGACCGACAACTGAACTCAAAGTCAAGCACAGACACAAGAGGATGAAGAGCTTTCAAATCAAAAGACAAGTTTGAATAAGAGCTAGGTACAAAATAAATTTTTCAAGATTTGATTTTCAATCAAAATTTCTCAAACCTTTTTTCAAGAAATTTGTTTCCAATACTTAAATTGTCTGCAACTTAGGCAATTTCTTTTTTCTCTTTGAAAAACACGTTTGGAACAACTAATTCAACTTCAAATTTTCTCCGTTATTTATTTTATTTGGGTAGAAACGTTTTCGCTAGTAAGGTCTGTTTAAGATTCTCGATTTTCCCGCCAAAAAACCTTGGAAAAATACGAGTGCTTAAAATACGCATGCGCCAGTGTTTTTAAGTTCCGCTCTGTAAGTAACCTCTGTTTAAGAATTTTAATTTTCCCGTCAACAAACTTAGACAAAATTGCATGCGCCGTTTTTTTTCCTCAGGAAAATTGAAGTCATTTTATCTTTATTGCCTGTATTTTTCCATAGTGCTTTTATCAAATAAAGTCAATAAACTCAACAATGTTGTTCACCGTTTGATTGGGATCTTTATTTTCTTCCTTAAAATACTTCAATCAATAAATGACAATACAAGCATTATCTTCTTTAATTAGTTAAGTAATTTTTCATTAAATAAAGAAAAATTCATTCCAATATATACAAAGACTTTTGGCGGGAAAATTTAGAGCAATTTGCACAGAGTTTCCTCTGACTACATTTTCCACAAAAAAATCAAAATGGCTTCCCTTGAATTCTCCGCCAAAAGATGTGAACATCACCTTGTGCAATTTTTTTTCTTTGAAATTAATATGCAGTCTTTCATTCAAATTTCTTGTAAAATTTGACAAGTTTCTTATTAAAGTAAAATGATATGATTTCTACCGAAAAAAATTGGTTTCTGAATTTCTTTTTTTTTTTGTACAAGACGATGAACAAATATTTGCACTGTAAAGATAAGCAACATGCAACGTGGCAATGCATAAGAAATATCATTGAACTAACAAAATGCTCTAAGTTTGCCATGTTACAGTAAAAAGACCTTTTACAGCCATCGATTTTTTTACTTGCTGTACAGGACACATTCGACGCTAAAAGTGAAAAATATTCGAGACGAAATTTAGACACCAGATTAGCTTCAAAGTATTCGTTTCTTATGAAACTAATTAGCCTAGTACTTTCATTTTCGTCGCAAGGGTACAAACAATTGCTCAGCTTCACCGATATATTTTTTTCAAAATTACTACGAAAAATATTTTGTCGAGTTAATTTACAAGCCTCAAAGAATCTTTAAAATTTTCTCGTTTATGGCCTAGCTATTTCCTCTCCTTTTCGGAGCACCAGCGTGGATGATTGCTTGGCTCTGAGTATAGTCGCAATTTATTGTGATATGATTGTGGACGAGTTGTTCACTTTAATTTTTCATCGACTAATTCAACAATTCAGATCTAAGTCCCCAAAATTTCTTATCGTCCTGTGTTACACCGTTCGTTGGCTGAAAGAGGTCTTTCTACGTTACAATTACATGAAAACCCAATGGCTGGTTCAGAGGATAAAAATAAAATTTGACGCATTTAACGTGCTTTTAAAAAAGATGACTTTGTAACGGGTTTTACAGACCAAGCTCAACTCGAAAATCCTCAAATAATGTCTTTCAGAAGTTTTGTGGAAAGCAAACGAGCAAAGGACACAAAGCACTTCCTAGAGCATATTCACTGAAAATTCTCCCTCCTTGTAACCAACACAAAATAATTTCATTTAATCAGAAAAAAAAAAAATGCGTAGGCACTGTGAAAAATGTAAATAAGTCGAAACAGGCGATCTCATCCTCTTAACTCTCAAGTTCGGAGCCAATGCCGAGTCAAACAGAATTCGTGAGGACAATATTCTCAAAATATTTTTGAGAATTGAAATTAACGTGGTCACATTTCATTCTTCCTGAGAGCTTGGAAGACAGTTGTCGTTTTTTCTTTTTTTTTCAAAGCTGGAAAAGTTACCGAGTGAATTGTGAAGTGACGGAGAGTTTCCATCTTAAGCGCAAAAACAAAACACTTCCTGAATTTGTGACTTTGTGTTTTCGACTTGACAGTAGTCTAAATAAAACTGAATACCTATGCTTGTTTTGACGAATTCAAGAGAACTGAATTTAAAAAACTTAAAGTTTTTGGTTTATTGTAACTATTTACATGGAAAGTTCTCTGAACCAGACATTTAAATTTGTATGTATTAAATCATTTGCAAAAGGACAAGAGAACGAAGGTAAATGCGTTTTCGGTAACGATTTTTCAAAAGCGAACCAAAGTGTTTTTTTTTAACCAATTGTTAATCACATAGATTTGAGCGCAGAAGTTACACAGAGCAGTTATTGTATTAAGCATGGTCCGTGGAAATGAGTAATGAGTCAATTAATGCGTGATGTCAATGTGTGGCGGGATCAGCGGCGTTTTTCTATCTGGGTCGTTCTTTTTGACATGTTTTGCAGTGCATACAAAATTCCAAGAATATGTTCTTCAGTAGGTGGTTGATTTTGATGACATTTGCCAACTTAAGTCTCTTCTGGGTTCTTAAGTCACTGAAAATAGCCACAGCTGTCTAACAAAGTTTATAATAGTCAGTCAGTCAGTAGTGTGGTGTGTAAGTCGATTATGTTCAGCAGTGTGATTGTTGATATAACTATTCAATGTAGTTCGCTGTGTCAGTCAGTCGGTCTCATATCGAGGTCCCTGGAGACCTCTCCTTTGAGGGAGGCAGGGCAGTCGAATCACTCGATCTCTGATCAAATCACGCTCAAAGTAATTTTTTTGTTGGATGAATTGCATAGCAAGTTGCAAACTAGTTGCTCCCGTCTCGTTAGACTTATCGTTTGTAACCCCATGTGAAGTGTAATAGGATCTTTCGTCTTTTCAATTGTCTTCTGTGGCTGTCTTTGCAAACATATTCGAAAAAGAAAGTTCGTCATCTTTTTTTCATCTTCGATGAACTGAATGTCGGCATTATGTCATTGTCAGTGACAGGAGGATAACAATTTTTCTTAGCGCGACCAAAGCGTTATCGTTTCTAAGCAAGTTGTAGGTAACTGAACAAAGCAGTTCCTTCCGTAAGTAGAACGAAACTTTTGCGCATATTTTTTCCTACGTGCTTTTTCGGTTGCCAGTGTTCTCTTGTCCATTGCAAAAGAGGCTAATATAGATTAACGTGTGATTTTTTAAGGTGGCACTGACCGATGTTTTGAAAAAGAAAATAGACAAATTGTCTGTTTAGAAAACCTACATCCTCAGAATATAACAATCTTGTCGAAAACTGGAACAACAACAACTCTCTTTTATGGCAAAACGGTGCCATAAAAATCTTTGAATCGTTTAGCATGTCCGCTTTTTCCTACAAAAGAACGATCAATGCTCGTTTCAACATTCGGATCATTTTTTGCAAAATATTTTGTGCCCTTCTGTGCCACCTTAAACAATTCACTTCAACCTTCTGGTTGAACTTTCTGCAGAATGTCTACCAGGTTATAATTTTCTTTCACAGTTCGTCCTTAAATTCCTTTAAGCCGATGTGAAAGCAGTGTACTCTCATTAAGTTTAGAAATTTTGGCAGCCACTATTTCTACCACAAAAGTATAATAATATCTTTAAAATTCTTATCTTTGCGGAGCATCTTCTAGATTGTTCGATTCCAGTTTGTCCTTTCCTTGTATTGTTTGTTCCTCTGTCTTCATCATCATCTCCTCTGTCTTGCTGTATCTAGAACTGAATATGCAAAACAATACTCAGCGCGTTGTCCTTGAAATAAACCATCGTTATTTAGGTGTGGTAAGATGGATATGGCGAGTTTGTAGTGTAGTAGATTTTTTTTAGATGTAAAAACTCTTTTTCCAATAGCGGCTCGAGTTTTGTTTTTATAATAAACTTGTGTGTGAAATGTTCCTGCCTCGATTTTTCCGCGCGTTTAAAAGAGCAACTACAATATTTCACGAACGTTACTGCGCTTTACGTGAATTCCACATGTGCTATTATATATTTATCGGTGGTTCAATTTTAAACAAAATCAACGGACTAGGAGTGAATTTTTTCAACACTTTACCCAGTAATAGGTACATCTAAAGAGTAGCTTTCGTTTGCTTTTAGTTAAGAACAAATTCCTGATGCAAGAAACATGAAGCGAACCGAACTAAAAGCGCACATGTTCAGAAACTTTGTCTGCGACTCCTTCAGATCGAAAGGGTACGAATATCAAACTTACAATTTTCGAAGAGCATTATCGACATATTCGAGTTTCAGTCCACTGAATTATAGTTAATCGATTAACTAGGACTGAATTCATGCACAATCCTGGTACAAACTGCCCACACAGGAACACAACCACGACCTGTTCGGTTTGACAAAACTAACAATTTTTCATTAATATGGAAAGTGAAAACAAACCAACCACAGACGAATACGTCACAGATATGCCACGAGTTTTGTTTGCACGTCTTTATGGGGAAAAAGAGTTATTTCACGTGCCATTCAGTTACCGGCCATTGTATTTGCGAAAGTTTGCATCAAAAATGAGGAAACGGGAAGTCTTAGATCTAATCTAAAAGTTCACCATAATGAAGACATTTATTAGGCTTTGCTTGTCTTTAACCCCAGTACATTTCGAGAGATCGAAAGGAAATCGGAAGTAAAAACTTTGAATGAAAATACTCAACTGGTGTACGCATGGCAGTTTTGTGAACATTTCTTTAACATTGCAGGTCATTTTGAATAGGAAATCACATAACGAAGAATCTCTGAGGAAACTCAAACGACATCTGAAAAAAAAAAAAAAAATACGAAACTAAAGCAGAAACACAATGATTAAAAACAAAAAGGATTTGCCTATAACTGGGATTAGTATATACCAAAACAGTGGATAGCGTTGAGGGCGCGCTCTGATTAGGTAGTCAAACTCCGAATATCCTTTGCTATTTACCTCCGAGCAACTCGAGAAAAATGTCAACTACAGAATATGGAAGAACCCACTCCAGTTTGACAAATAAATAATACAGGGTCACTTACTAACATCTCGCTGAGTCACAATATAATATTTACCTACTGTGGTATTCCAAGTAGCACTAGTGTACCAAAGATCAAAATTAGAATATACGCTTTCTGAAGTCTCCTTAGTGGGCAGTCTTTGGAAAGCATCGTAAGGTACAAAAACCAAGTGCCCAGGGGCTATTGTGAGTGACCAAACCGTCATTAAACACCAATGACCCTTACACACATTGAATGAAATAAACCCGAGGGTATTTAGACGACCAGAATCAATTGAGCTTTCTTTCACATTGATTAGTACCTACCATACAATCCTCTTGCAAGTCACGAATGAAGTTCATTTACACAGACGTCAGAGAGTATCCCAGAAAGCGAGGGAATTACGAAAGATCTCGCATGCTAACAAAATCCTGTTTTAATTGATTCGTAAACACAACCCCAGGCGAAGAAAGACTAACACGCTTCATTCCCAGGTCGCTCTTAGCCTTCTTGGTCTACTTGAGGTGTAGACAGAAACCTTGCACCCCCACCCCCACACCGTCTCTCCAAAAGAAAAGATGATAACTGAGGCGAAAAGCTTCCATATGCAAGTAAAACGCTGCTAAAGGAACCCATCCGCCTGGAGGTCTTGGCGTGTTCGGGTGCAATCTTAACAAGAATCCCTGCAGAGATACAAAACGGAACAAAATTTTGACAATGTTTAATCCCAAAAATGGTTCTTTTGGCCTTACATCCATTCAGCAAAGAAGTGTTTTCTCTTGTTTTTTTTTATATTGGCTACTTTGAATTAGACATCTTGAATTAGACATCTTGGTTAGGCTACCCAAAGAGCAAGTTCTAGAAGAGTCGATCAGCACGCGGCTTGAATTTCCAAAAAGATATTCTTATATTATCGTGACGAAAGGCTGACACCGGTGTAATACGAGCGTGATATCTATATTGTCTTCTGTTTAGAGTACAAGTAAGGAAAGAGGAACCATATTGGCAGTATACTGCGTATCTTGGCAGATCAGCCAGCAAAATGTTTTCGCATAGATCGGTTTCTTAGGGATCTCTTCTTCATTTTGACACAGATCTTAGATTCCCTTCTCATAGAAGAATTTTTCTTAACATACCAAGAAAAGTTCGTAAGCCGTCCACGACTTATTGATTTTTTATGTATTTTACTTTGTTTAGAAAAATAAACACTTATGCTGTATAAAGATCAATGAATACACGTGATCAGTGATGATCCAACGTCACAATTTCTTGTGACGTTGTATTGATTTTGCTTTACCGCGCCATGCGATTGGTTAAGAAAACTGGCTCCATGCTTTTAACCAATCAAAACTAAAGGGATTCGTGATCTTTCCACTGTTGTTTTCAGTGCTTTTTTGCGTTTGTGTATCATTGTTCATTTAACGGTCCTCAATCAATCAATCAATCAATACTTTATTTACCCACGTAGCGTCAAGGAGCTCATAGAGCTCGTTTAAAATACGTACGTGCCTCTAAGATTAAGAATCTAAAAAAACCTAATACATACTGTCAAAACCTAATTGATTAGAAACTAAAATAACTAACAATTAATATTAAAATTTAAGTTTGTACAGTAAAATTCAAAGTCACTTAAATACAGGTATAAAATGGTGAAGCAATAGCTTAAATAATTTAAAATTAAAATTAAAAATTAAGTTTGTACAATGAAATTGAGAGTTACTTAAATACAAGTAAAAAAAGAGAAGCAGCTAAAGTTTCAATGTTCTTAATAGCTTCTTAAAAAGGTTGATATCATTGGCCAGTTTTACACTTGTAGGTTATCCATTCCACAGCTGCGCACACATATAAGTGAAAGATTTTTTCATAAAATTTAAATTAAATTTAGGTGCGCACAAATTAATGCCGGTTTCTCTCAGGTTGTACATAGTTTCCCTAAAACTAAAAAAATCTCTGATGTATTTGGGACCGTCGTTATGCAAACATTTATATCACAGAATAAGGGATTGTTGTTTCCTTCTCTGGTCTAACGTTTCCATATTCAAGATTCGCAGCAATTCATCATAAAGGGTAGACTTGAGATAACCCAGCAGTGATCTAAGAATATAATAGTTGGCACCTTCTAGCCGATTCGCTTGCACTTTCCCCAATCCAAGTAAGAGGGGGCAACAGTATTCAAAATGAGGGAGAATCAAAGTTTTATAAAGCCTTAACATAACATTGTCAGGGACAAAACGCCTGATTCTCCTAAGTGCGCCACTTTTAGCGTATACCATTTGAAGCTGTTTAGTAATGTGATCCTTGAAAGATAGCATGCTATCAAGTTCAACGCCAAGTATTTTGATAGATGGCAGTGTCTCAATGACAAAGCTATGTAGGTCTTGTTTTTCCACGTGATATTTTCCAGTATTCTTACTGGCCATCTCAATTACAACAGCCAATTGAAAACCTATTTGACACAGCAAAGTGATCCCATTGACAACAGCTGATTACCGGAAATTCTCCACATAGTGCTGACTGTATAAAAAAAACAAGATCTAGTTAGTCAAAATCCAGAATCAACTTCGGTGGAAAGTTATTACAGCTCAGCACTGTTGTGGCTTCTCTCTGTGCAACGAATTCATCCTGAGAACTTCTGATTCAAACGTGAGTTTCCAAATTTGATTTAGACAAGGTATACACTAGAGGAAATTGTTCCGGATTCATGATGAATCCGAAACGTTTTAGTGCCGGATTGATGTTGACATTTACACGAAAGTGGACGAATCCGAAATAAAAACTCCCCGGTTTAGTCGTGTCTCCGGAGATTTTGAATCCGGAATTTAAAGTGGGAACTTTGAATCCGATAACTTTTGAATCCGGAAAGTTTTGTCGTGTAACCGCTTTTTTTCTCGAATCCGGATATTATTTCCGTCTGCAATCTTTTGAGTTTGCGGTGAAACCAAAATAGAGGATCTGGTGCTAACATTGCTGGCGGTCTCCGGTTGCCTAATCTTGTTGCAGGTTCAGGCGATAAATTTTATCATGTGTACCACAGTATTTCTGAGGAAACGCAAATTATTATTTGAAGGAAGTTTAAGGTCAGCCACACTTAATCGCCGATAACATAGATGGCAGGATCGAAGACTGAGACGATTTTGGGTTAGACCAGGTCGAACGAGTGCCCGGTGGGACAATATGATGTGAAATGTCACGGTAGCTAGCGAGTGGAGAGAAAACTTTAGAATGTCCCACCCTACCTCTATGGAACTTTGTGAAGATCTTAGGTCCCTAGTTGAGAGAAAATCAGAAAAAAAACCGGAGTTGTCGTCGTGTGTAAACGGTCAGGAATCCGAACATCCTTTCAGTGTAAACGCCTACGAATCCGAATTGATGAATCCAAAAACATTTACGAATCCGGAAAACTCTCCTCTAGTGTAAACCTAGCCTAAAACTATTAGTGGGAATTTATTTTTTACATATTCTAGTGTTTTTCCCGTTTTCTTGGAATTGGGAAACGTTGTAGCAGTTCTGATCGTAAGCAGACCACAGCAATGGTGTTTTCATCGGCATCTTCAATATTTTGTTGTGGGTTATCCGCATTGATCCAGTATCTATCCAGATAGGATAGCAATACTTTAAATCACATGCTACAGACATAAAGACGATAAGCTTTTAGCTCTGGCGTAGCCTTGAAAACCTGGTACTCAAAGACGACTCGAGTAAGACACCGTCATTAGTAAGACCTAATCTAGCACAGGCTTTCCTGTTTTCTTCTTTTGTCGTTGATTCTTTATTTGCTGGTTGCTAGATCTTTTCTTCCGCCTTGACGGTTTAAATGATATAGCCAAAGTTACAAACCCTGGCCTTCGCCTATCATATTTGTGACAAGTGGCGCATAAAGCCTTGCACCGACGCACAATCACACCCACACCTACCCACACGAAAGCAATGGACCACTCAACCCTGAATTTATATTTCCTAACCCCAGTTCAGCGTTAATCAACTATTTGACTTCTTATGCCGACTTATCTTGGAGGTCGGAATATTGATCTACAAAATTACTTCATTGAACGTCTAAACCGGTTCGAAAGAGCCTTGATTCATTAAAATTTGGTACGCTAGCTATGGATCTATGGTTTATCGCTCTGTTGCCAAATGGGCGGGCTCTAAATTTTACAGCACAGTAGCAGAGTTCTCTTATCTATTTTAAGACAACACTCAGGGTCAGTTTTTCTGATATTACCATTGGTCTGATCTGATTCGAGAATATTTGTACGTTATTTTTTTGCCGCCAGAATTCACGTGGGAGATCCACGTGGGAAAAAAGCTTAGTTTGTGAAAAAATTACGTATTGTCCTCAAGTGCAGTAAATTCCAGGAGCTACACTAGATATTAATTTGAGGCCATTTGTATTTCTGACTCTCACAAAAGAGCTCCCGGAGTTAGTCATTTTTTTAATTGGCTCTATGTTCCGCTTTCTTTTTAACATACGTGAAATGAATGGCTAATATCTTTAATGAACAAACTTAATTATTTACAAAAATATTCAATTTGTACGTTACTTTTTTGCAGTCAGAATTCACGTGGGAGATGCACGTGGGAAAAAAGCTCAGTTTGCGACAAAATTACGTAATGTCGTCAAGAGCAGTAAATTCCAGGAGCTACACTAGATATTGGTTTGACGCCATTTGTATTTCGCCTTTTGTGTCCAGTGAACAAAGCTTGAATGACTTTAAAATCTTGGGGAAGAACATTTTCAATCAGACACAGATCGACAAAATAAAGTCACAGTCTCATAAACTGTATGGTTACGTAACCACTACCGGTTCATGTTCAGTTGGAGAAAACAGTGATTAGAAATATTAGCCAGGAGTGCATTGATTGAAGAGGTCATCTGATGTTGACTCACCGAAAATTGTTGCCCAGTGATCCAGAGCGGCAATGACTGGTAGTCTTTCCTTTAGAGAATTTTGCCATTCATTGCTTGAAAGTGTGAATCTTATCAAAGGTTATTTTCACTTTTAGTCGAAATTTTTTAAGAACGAGATACTAACTCGTTCAGTTCTTTGACTCGAAAAGTTCTGTCAGCAAAGCTCATCATCCGTAATGTTAAAAAATTATCAGTTCGGTTCCAAAGTCCAATGACGAAAATAATGTAAGCAATATTGCAACAATAAGAATGCTTCAACCTATGTGTTTACTACAGACGTCAACAAAATACTTGACAGTGGGGAACTACTTTGATTTCCTAACCAGGGAGGTATGACGCTCAATGTTTTTATAGTTCACCTCCTAAATCTCAAAATCCTGATTCTGTTTCATTCAACAGTCGCCACTTGAGCTCACAAAACCTCACCTTAATAACGAAGAAAAAACGAAAATAACATTGGCTATGCATAAAAAAATCCGAGGCGTCTACCTTGGGATTATTTTCGATAGATTACAAAAGTTTTTCACCGTTACTTAAGTGTAACTTATAAGTCACACAAACTCTGCACGAGAACTGCTTTTTAATTAAGGCTGCAAGCAAATTTGTAAAATTGTTGCTCTTTATATGCCCTTTGGGAAACAGAAAGAATCAGACTTAACACTTTTTGAAAAGAGAAGTTAAGCATTCAACAGTAGTTGACATGGAAGCCGTCAAAACGTTCCTGAACAACGCATATTAGTATCGTGTTGATTACACAATATTGCATACCAAAATAGGTAGATTATTCTCTAGAACAATGCGTGATTAATTGGGCAGCCAATCAGATTGTTGCGATTGCTCAAGAGTCTTCTGCCATGATATATAGTCGGCCGCCCCACCAATCTTTCTTTCATTCGTTGAGCAGAAGAGATTCGGCACTGTCAAGGTGAGCTTTTTTTCTGTCCTAATTTTTTCGGTGCTAAATGTTGATTTTACCAAGCTTGATAGTAGAACACCCTTATTGATTGACCCTCTCTGAGCATCTGGCCAAACGGTACACATAAATTAACTACATAAGCAAACAGTAATTAGAAATTAACTCCATACGCCTTAGATAACTTGTAGTATTGAGTAACCAGTGCGGTTGCGAAGATATCGGGTGGTAAGAGGTATCGTTTTCCCTTCGTTCCGCTTAAATCAATCCTAAATGTTCTAAAGCTTGAATTTCGCCACAGCCTGAGTGGGAATTCATGAAAACTGCGATAACTATTCTTGGAATACTTAAAATTACAGCTTGTCACTGCTAACTTAATTTCGCTTCTGGAAAAAATCTTTGTTCAGCACTATTCGGCTAACTTTTCCGTTATACAGTCAAACGAAAGTGTTTTATTTGCTTCTTAGCTGTTTATCGACATGAGCAATTGGACGTGTTTTTCAATTTCGAAAGTGATTTGTTAAATCGAGTTCTTCCTGGCCGAAATAAGTCTCTAAAGCGCCGTCACTGGTCGCCATCTGCCCACTGTTGCTTTATTAGCTGTCGTAATATTTCCATGACAAGTTGGACGATATTGTGTGGTGAAATCGTCGATGTTTCTTTTGCCGATCGGCTTTCTTCTTAAGCAGTGGTGCGCGGGTAGCCAGCGTCGCTGCTAGTTTCAGGTGCTATTGAGAAAACGATGGCGGGAGACCAACGCCTCAAAATACATCAAAAAACTTCGCTGCTCAGACTAACACTCTGAAAACTGTACTTATCGATTTGAGCTGTTGATCCATGCACAAAAGCAGACACGAAAAGAATAATAATTAAGCCTATATATATAATATTTTCTAACGAGAAGCGCGAAGTTGTGTCGACCGCAATAATTTTTTTATGCTTCACTTGGTGAATTTTCAAGATTGACGAGTGGAAACTAAGATTAGTGTTATTATACCGAGGAAAAAAGGCTTTAAAAGTATTTGAAGTGTTCACCGCCAACTGATTAAATTATGCTGAAAGACTTGTATAGTTTCCCTGGAGCTTAGTTCCTTATCCAAAGTGGTGACGCATTTCTTAAAGAAAACTGCGTGTATCACATCATGTCAGAGCTATCTGTTTCTAAAAGAACCTGCTGTACTTCGTCCGGCAGAAGGGGAAGCACTTGGTAGATTATCTGTTTGAAGTCGACAAATAAGATAGAAATAAACCACTGCAATTTTCAAATCTTCGACAATAGCGGTTTCAACCGCCCAGAATAACTTACGTTGATATTCATCAATGTGCAACAAGTTAGCATCAGTTGGTACTTTGACACCCGTCGCAATAATTAAAGTTGGAAAGAATTAAGTCGCATTTGAGGTTTTATTCACAACAGCATCTAATCCTAGGAATGACAGAGTCGCTCAAATATTGATGAGCCTAAATTGTATAACGAATCATGGTATAATCCCAGACGGCTCCTTTTTTTATTTTAAAAACAGTATTTTAAGTTGTAAAAGAAACTTACCTTAGATAAAGAATTAAGTACAAAATAAAAGATTTAACTCTTCTGTTGTTTCCTTGCACAGGAAAAAAAGAGCAAAATTAACAAACCATGGCCAAATTTCTGGTGTTAGCATTCATTGGTCTTACTGGAATTTCTATCGGCTTAGGAACCGACAGTAAGTATTTCATTTCTCTAAACATAAAACGAAAGGTTCGAAATACCTCGTAATGCCTTCTGCAGACGTTTGAAAATGGTAAATGACACTACACTGCTGTTGCCTCTGTATAGGCGCTTCGTTTTCTTAGCAGTATTATATTTGCTTTTCATCAGAGACTTAAAACCCACTCTGAACGTGCAAAGCAATCCAATTCGCGCAAAAGTATTTGTTTAATTAGCTCGTAACATATTTGTGCTAATTTAGTGTTACACCTTGCCACAAACTTTATTTTTATTTCTCCTTGACAATGGCGTCATGATGACACCGAAACGTCGGCTTTTTATCGTTAGTTTTTGCTAGTCTTTGCATTTCTAAATCTTTATTAATAAGTATATTTGTTGTGGCCAAGTTTATCGAGACAGATCATGAGAGATAGTAGCAAGTAACCTATCAGACAGTCTGATTTCCTCGGGCATTCTTTAGAACTGTGTGTGCTTTGAATAGAAGTGTTCCCTCCCAAGAGAAATGAACTACTACTCCCCCGCCCCCTCCCCTCCCCCACAGGGTAAGTAAGAATTTTGGTTCCCTGGGTTTGTTATAAAAGTCGAACAAAGGCATTCGAAGTTACTTTCCTGGGAGGATTTAATCTTTTCCTTTAAGGATTTAATTTTTATTTTATTTCATAATTTGAAACGAGTCCAATTCTCAACACACAGAATTTAGAAAAAAAAAGATAAGCTTATCAGTTCTTCATGTAAGTTTTCTATATGTTAAAAGTATTATTTCCCCTTTTCAGGCTGGAGCTACTGCAGTAATTGTGCCGATGGTAAGTCGCTGCTAGCGCTTTTCTTGAAGTTTAAATGTCGAGTTCGATGGTACCACTTTTGGGAAAGGTAGAAGCCCCCCCCCCCCCCCACCCACCTATAGTTTTCATGCCCCTTAAATATCTCATCAGGGCTTTTGATACGCTGTGTAGAGAGTATTCCACGACCAATGAAGGGAATTTCAACCCATCGCCCCACTGTTATTTGAAGACATGACTGGCCATTCATAACTAGTACTTTAACATTAGTCCCTTTTTGACAAAGAAAAGGGCCTCTTAGTACTTATTAAGCCACTCCCTTTAGTAGTATTTATTACACTTTTCTTGTGTCAAATGTTTAAACTTTTTCTGCCATTTTAGGCCCGTTGAGATGGACGGGTAACTGCGCCTCCGGGAAAAGCCAATCTCCCATAGACATATCCTTCACTAATGCAACCTACAAGTCGTTCTCAGACTGGAACTGGCAAAACTACGGAAGTACACTCTCGACTAAGTTCACTCAAGAGAACACTGGCTCTGCACTGCAGGTGAACCTACCAGATAAAAAGTTCTTCGTCAGTGGTGGAGGCCTCGTAGGAAACTACACCACCGCTCAATTTCACCTTCACTGGGGACCCGAAAATGGACAAGGTTCAGAGCACACTCTGAATGGCGAAAAGTTTGCCGCAGAGGTGCGTACAGAGAAAATTTCTCGCAAAATCTCGTGTGTCATTTCTGAATGAAATACTTAACGTTAGAAACTGTTCGATAACTCTCACATTCAAGGCTTTCATATAGATCCTGCATTCAAGAAGCCGAATTCCATTAATCAGCCATAGCACTTAGACGAACTTTTCATCTTGACATTGATTGAGGGAAAAGTTATGATCAATCATAATTGCATGCCAACGAAGGGAAAGTCATGGGCGCCATCACCAACATTACACCTAACAATCCTGATCATTTCTTTCACTCAGATCCATTTTGTCAGCTACAATGTCAAATACCCAAACTTGACCTACGCCGCCGCGCAGCCTGATGGTTTGGCTGTCCTTGGTGTCTTCATTGAGGTATTTGAGTGCTACGTCATGTGCTTTGAAGCTTAGGATCTAAAGATAAAGCGCAAATCTTCAGTGTCGCAACAGTGCAGAATCGGGAAAGATCTAGAGAAGTGTGAAGGAATATTGCAGTCGCGCACCAAATTATGTGGACGTTCTGAGTTTAGAGGTTGTAACAAAAGTAAGGCCGAGAGGCTTAAACCTTTGTGCGTGCGCGTGGTCTTAAATCTGGATTTTAATTCTCTCGTATCAAGCGCAAAATTCTATGTACATTCGCCTTTAATGGATATATGTGCCCTTTAGATTCACGTCAAGTCTAAAAATGTTCTTCAATTTCCCTTAATTGCTCTGCATTTTATCTCGAACAGATTCAGCATAAATTTCCAAAAGGAACAGTTGCCCAAAAGATAGATCAACAAAGTGAAAGTACCAATAACTCAGGAAATCGTGATTTCATAATTAATGTCTCTGAACCAATTGCGTGCACTTCGTAAACAATTTAGATATGGAGACATAAAATTAGATGTCCAACAGCTAATAGAGTGAAAATGAATTCTCGAGTTAGCCTAACAATTATTCTATAGGAATAAATCGACCAATTCTGACAATATCCGATTTTTTTACGATGTAACCTTCTATGATATCGTTCCCTTTCAGGTGGGAAGTCCAAATTCCGCTTACGACAAATTCCTCAATTATACCTCAAAAGTTGTCAACGGAAGTAAGTCTATCTCTTCTGTTACTCACTCATGATTAGGTTTCTTTTTCACATGTCTGTTACTTTTGGAAACGAAGATCACATAGAGAGAGTCGATCAAAACTTCAGAAAGATATCTAATTTCGTGGAGTTTAAGGCGACTTCCGTGGAAGGGGAGAGGTTCTCCTCTATACCTTAACTATTGAAATCTCTTCCGTTCTTACCCCTAACCTTAAGCCCAACGATTTCTCGGAGAAGGCGGCAGGGTCTCTTGTTTTATCATACCCAACTAGTTTTTTTTCAATTCTCATCTTTTTTAATTATCATTTTACAGACACAACTACACGCATTGCACCTTTTCCTCTCTCTCTCCTCTTTTCCCATCCAACACGAGCAAGTTCTACAGGTACCAAGGTTCCCTAACAACGCCAGGATGTTTCGAGTCTGTCACATGGACAGTCTTCCACGATTCCGTAAAGATATCTGCATCTCAGGTGAGCCTTACGATTGTAAAGTGCGGCTTCTATGATAACGAAAGGAACTAGTGATTCTTCGATCTGTTTTCGTCTTGCGGATCAGTTAGGAGGAGTGTTCGCGTTTAAGCACAATTTTGTGTTCAAGAACGTGATCTGACGCCTTTTTCCTTGGTTGCCGTAAGCCAAAATCGAAGGTAACACAATATTTTCATTGGGAAGAAACGCACGTGACACAAGGAGCTAATGAGAAAACGAAGAAAATTCCTGAGGGAGTTAAAGGATGCGAAAACGTAGATGATCAAGACGTCAGTGACTTTGAATCTGGTTTTGGTTTTACACAGGTTAAGTTTGGTATCAGGAAAGGTTTAATCTGTTTGGTAAAGGCAGGGCGAAATGTGTTTAAAGTCAATCAGACTGCTGTAGGAATCCTGTATTACTTTGCACACTTAATTGAGATTGCCCAATGGCACACAGCTGCTGACCCCAAACTAGTGCATCTCAGCAGCAAATGTGCTGTCGCTGTTGTTACTATCGTCTACATTTAGCAGATTTTGGCAGCATTACGTTAAAAAAATTCTTCTCATATCATTACAGGTTGCTGCCATACGCAGCTTGATGATGAACGACACTGACTACATTGGGTTGAACTACCGCCCGACCCAGGCTCTTAACACACGCACTGTGTATGCGAGCTTCGATTTTTCACCTGGCACAGAAACTCCGACGGTTGCTGATTCAGCAGCTGGTGTTAAGATCACCACAAGCCTGTTGCTGTTGATGTTAATCGGAGCTCTATTCCTTAATTAAGATGGCTCCTTCGCATACACCTGACGCCAATTGACTAAGACTTGCCGTTTAGTTAATTGTTTTTTTTAACTCCAAGGAGTTGCAACTTTAAAAAGGGACGAGAAACATTCTCTTTGATATGACCGGAATTATAGGAGAAAACGTTGCAAATGTTTGCATAGGTTAGTTTATAGATATTTTAATCAAAGAACAACTTGAGTTTATTTTAAGTTTTAGTCCTTATAGGATGGTTTTAAAGGTTTATTTTCGTAATATTAAAACTTTACTCGATATCTTTGTTCATTCTTTTACTATTCTACGTGCAAATGAATATTTAGTAAGACCTTTTTGTTGGCCTCCTTTAGTAAAGGAAGTCATTAGAAGCAATTCTTAACAGCTAGATCATGACCAGTTTATCTTTCTTAGCTTAGTCCCTTGAGCCAATGAAAAAGCGCTCAGCGGAAATTGGTTTAATTTTTTAGGCTAACTTTTCATCGTGCTTATTTGCGAGGGACTACTAATAACAATGATAATTTAATATTTATATTGCGCAAATTAACATGTGTATATGATCAAATGCGCATCACAGCACTTTTCGGGAGACTTTGGCCGGACTGCATCAGCAGTTTACAAACAATCGAAGGAAACTTATTTGAAGATGCCCCCTCTCCACAATTCCCAGTAAACAGGCCAGACCACATCACAGTAATCTCGTGAGTGGGTTCTTTAACATCCCCTGCCTAGCCAAATGAACTAATTAATAGATGCAAGAGACAGGACCTACGGTTTATTCCTCCTTATCCGAGAAGACTAGAATGTCTATCCATTTCATATTATAGAAAGATAGCGCATTCTCCTCAGTCAGTTTAAGACCTTGAGTGTTGGTCCGGCCGGGGCTCCAACCATCGACCTCGACCACCCCCACAACAGTCCAGTGCTCTAATCAATTGAGCCAACCGGGAGGCGGTCTAATAAAGACAGACTGCTCGTAACTATGTTTCCTTAAAGAATTATAAATGATTATTTTATCAGTTATTATTATTATTATTATTCTTTTTATTTTATTATTATTATTGATGATTTTATTATTTTAAATGACCACCCCCACAACAGTCCAGCGCTCTAATCAATTGAGCCAACCGGGAGGTGGTCTAATAAAGACAGACTGCTCGTAATTATGTTTCCTTAAAGAATTTTAAATGATTATGATGAGTTGGTTTGTAATTCTCGCTACTTTTTCATAAAACTCCTTTTAAATAGATTTTTAAGGTTTGCCAACCAATGAACATGAAATGGCAGTAACTTTTTTACGCATATCTTTACTATGAACTTGAAGTTATGATTCAGTCGACCGTCAGGAAACATTGAAAGACTGTTACTATTCTAAGCGATTATTATAAATCTATGTACGAGCACCAGAAAAAAGTAGAGATCATGTCTAAAACAGTTATTCGCATTTTTATATGATGTATGTATTCAATTAGTATTCTTAGGCCTAAGTCAGTTTGTTTACTGAAAGCTCAAAATACAGAGGAGTTCTTATGTCGAATAGGATTATTTATCAAACATTAGACATTAAGTTATTTTAATTGTAAATTAAGTTGAAAAAATTGTCGAAATAATTGGGCAAGATAAACTTATTAGCAAGTATTTTTGTCGACAAAATTTCAAGCAATTTCCTCTACAACTCTTAAGGTTCTAGTTGAAATCTAAGCTATTAGAGAAATATATTTACTGGGTGTCATAAGTCATGCGGAATTGTCTAATCTGTGATTGGTTAAAGAAACTGTGTCCACATCTCAAATGAGAAGACACAAAGTGTACTAAACACGGCTTTGGCACTCGCGTGATGTTGACGTGCTCCTGATTGGCTGAAATTTAGAAGGTTTGCTTTTGTTTATTTTGAATTTCCTGTCGTATGAAGTCTATGATTTTTCTCGAAACAAAGGGCTAGTACAAGGAAAGGTTATGTTAACATGTGAGTTTCCACATATATAACCACAGAGCTACGAACAAGTAGTACTTCTGAAATCTTTGCAGTTGTTTCCTGGTTTCATTCTTTCCTGAACTTTAACGTTCCTCTCCATGAAGTTACTATCCCTACCAGTCACATGACTCCATTCGCGAATTTCCTCTTCTTTGTGCGTCAATTGAAAAACTGACTAATAACCTAACACAATTTAATTGAACAAAAAAAATTAAATACAAGGAAAGAGAAAATTATTTAGATATTTGACAAGATCCCCCTCTTTGATGGAGTCTACGCCCCTTTCCTCACTTTAAATCGTTCTTTCATTAATCGCGAGGGAGTGAAAATATCAAGGTGGGGTGGGGGAGGAAGAGAACTGAAGCAAAGGTCGTCCGTAGAATGAAACATTCAATCGATCATTTTGTTATTGGGCCATGTGTTAGACCCGAGTAATACAAGGAAGTCATTGTGATTATCCCTTCACAATTTTTCAGCCATAATTCCTTGTGCCTTCTTCCCATACTTGATTTATCTCTTCAGTGCTCAATACTTCTGCCAACACTCTTGCAAACAGAAGAAAATCTCGAAGATATTTATTACGTATATAGGACTGAGATGCCTCATGTTTTATATCCTTTGCTTGGTCGAGTTCATTCGCGGATTGTTCTCTCTTTCCATCCTTTTAACCGAGAAAGGTACTGGTCTTTAGAAAGGCAAAATGTTTTAATATTCATAAATCGCAGATCAGCTCAATATGAATATTCAATTACTTCACCACACGTGTACATTTGCACGAGGTAGAAAATTGCGACTGATGGTAAAACCAAACTTTGTTCTTGGGTGAAAACACAATCAACCACCGACAACACTCTGACGTCCAAACTCGTCCTTGGTACTTATGGCGCACGTGTTCCTCGGTAACGATTACAAAAGCTGACGTTTCGAACGTTAGCCCTTCGTCGGAGCGAATGTTACAAACAGATTTGACACGATATATTTCTCTGGACATCTTTCTGCGATGCATTTATTGGAGGTCTAGCACATCTGTTTTGGAGCCAGTAGCTACAAAGGGAGGAGGGGAGGGGAGTTAAAAAGCAAAGAACCTCTTTTAATGTAGTCCCATTCCAACTGGTGGATGCTATGTACCAAGGAAAATTTTTTTCCATTTGTCATTCCTGGCTTAAAAAACGTTTGTGTTTAAGCTAAGTCCTTGTTTTAAGTTAGCCTTGGTGCTCCAAAGCTGTCGCCATTAATTAAGGTGGTTCAAATTATCATCTGAAGTGCAACGTGGTTCGGATCTAACTGCAAAGATGTTTGAAAATGTTTGCATTAACATGTCTTGACAAGCAGATTGGAAGTAGATACCGGTACCGTATCCTGGGGTAATGTGATTCACTTTGTGTTACAAGCACATAGAAGCTAAAATTCAAGAGTGCCAAGAGCCTATAGTGTTGCTGTGGTAATCATTATCCGGTCAAAACTTGTTCAGAAATTATGGAGAATTTCTTTAATAACCTTTCCAAGCAAATTAACGAAGACTTATAGGGATGTCGATTTCTCGACGACTTGGTGTTCAGAAACAATTAAATAAGAAAAAGCGTTTTGACCATCTTGATCTGTCCTGCCTCCACCTGAAATTATGCATTCACCCATAAAGAGTTATAATTGTAATTTATGTGAGTTTTAAAATTCGTATTTCCAATATAACCGACTCTCCTTCCTCTTACAACAGAAAGATATTGGGCTCAGGAAAGGATGGAAAGAAGCAAAACTTAGGGGGGGGAAATAAAGATGAAGATGCAAAGAACCTCAAGAGAAGAGGATGGATGAGAACCTTTCCTATCAAGGTGAGTTGGTTGCTTCGTAGCTTTATTATTCTAATCTAAATATAATATTTTCACTATGGGTGACCGTGCATGCAGATTGTTTTCTCTACCGAGCAGTGTTTGGCAAGATGTAACTTTTAGAACTGCTTTTGGGCTCAAAATTGGCTGAGAATAACACCACCGAAATTCAAACCAAGAGACAAATATTTGTTACGAAAGAAAGACGAGAATGCCTGGTTCACCAGCCATCTTTACGGTTTGCTTTGCCGTATAAGTCATGCAAAACCTTTCAAATGTTAAAATTGTTCTTTGCTAGGCAGAAGGAATTCATTATTTTTCTTTTACTGCTGAATGGATGACACGCTACACCGGGGAAATCAGTGTCAAACTCTAGAATACAGAGAACTTCAGGCGGAGAAGTAAACCTTTTGATGGCTGTTTTTTATCATAAATCAGCTACTATCTGTGAAAGCAGTTTCGTCATAGAGAATTTTTCCTACATTTTCGACCTCATGGATATGGCTCAAGAAAATTTAGCTTTCCTGTTTTGTATGGATTGTAATTCATAGAAATTCGTCCAAATATATGAATTTTTTTTCACCCGCACTGGTCTAGATTCGCACATATTGTGGCAGAAATCCTTTTCAATTTATTATATTAATTCATTTTAAGTAAGGAAACAGAACAAACCAATTGTCGAAAAAAGAAAAAAGAAAAAAAAAGAAAGGAAAGTGTACCAATGGAAAGTGTACCAATGGAAAGTGTACCAAAGAGTCAAACTCGTTTTGAAAAAATTCCTTTGAAAATTTTCATCACTCAATCTGGGTTTTGATAAAGCAAAACAAATACGTGAAAATGCTTCTATTGTTTTCGGCGGGTACTTGTTCATAGTATTGAACATTTTAAATTCCAACTGGTTTGGTAAAATATTTTAGAAAAATACATTATCAAAATTCTATGACTAAACGTCTTCTAAACTCTGCACAATCTAATTCTCATCTAGGGGTATCGAATGGTCCCATTCAATTTAAAAGTGCTCGCAAAATTTGGCCTTTGCTCTGATTGCTCGCAAAAATTACACGAGTGCTCGCTTGCTCGGACTCGCAAAATTTTCGCAACTGCTCGCATTCTCATTAACATGTGCTCGATTGCTCGAAGTTTCGTTAATCATGCTTTGTAGTTTTTTTTTATACATATATAAACGATAAATCAGTTATGACATGGTTAAAACCAAAAGGTTGAAACATCCTTTCCTCTGGCTTTAGTCTATCTTCAACAGTTCAGCCTGTAACTGTTTTGGAGGCGCTGTATGTATTATCGAGAAAACGCACGAAGCTCTATGACAACTGAGCATTTCGTTTATTGGTTCAATTTTTAACATATTTTATCGTCGCAGGCTTTCTGCTTGATGAAGCGTATTCAACGAGGGAAACGGTTTCTAATATATTGACAACTTACGAGCACATGGCATCGCTTGACAACCTCACACAAAGATAGGGGGAGACTGGAACCAATACTACTTAGTCACTACAAATACACCACATCTCCCCCTTTCTTGGACCGAACTACAACGGAAATAACAACAAGAACGGGGTCCGAAAATAACAACAAGGAACGGAGTCCGAGAACATAGTTCAAACAGTCCGTGTAAAAACTTCAACATTAACTAGGAATGTCTCATTACAACAGTTAAATGTACGGAAGTCCCAGCATTACTTCAGATAGACTCTATTAGTCTATCCGGAGCTCTTCGCCCTCTGGAAGATCGGCGAAACGGGGTGGGGGCCGCTTCCACGGACTGGGGAGGAGCCGTCGCTGGTGCCTCCGCTGTTACTGCCGGTGTTACGTCCTGCTTTTGATCCTGAGCTGAATCTGTTTCGGCTGATACACCTTCTTGGGCATCAGGTGGTACCTGGGGTTGTCCGGAAATATCCGACCTGACCGGAATAGCCTATGGAACCTCCAAGGACTGGTCCTGATACTCTCTCTCTCCACCTGGTTCTAATGCCGACCTGCCCATGCCGTCCCGTCTCACGTGATCGACGTGACGTTTCCACACTCTGCCGTCATTTAATACTATTATGTACGACTTGGGTCCACTTCGCTCAGCTATCGAACCTTGCCACCAGGTGTCCTCTTTTCTGAGGTCTTTCACTGAAACTCTGTCCCCGGGGTAAAATTCTCTGAACTTGGCATGTTCGTCGTGCGTGGCCTTCTGCTTTGCTTGGGAATCCATGACCTTCTCTTCTAAGTTTGGGCGGAGAAGAGTTAGCCGCGTTCGTAGTTCGCGACCCAGGAACAGGCTAGTGGGTGTTCTGCCAATCGTGGGGTGTTTTGATGACCGATAGGATAAGAGGAAGTTCGCAATACGTTGCTGAATGGAAAGTTTGCTGCCCTTGCAAGCCTTTAGGTGGTTCTTGAACGATTGCACCATACGCTCCGCTAACCCATTGCTCGCTGCGTGATAAGGTGCTACCCGTACGTGTTTCACACCGTTCACTTTTAGGAAATGAGCAAATTCTTCACTGCGAAACTGCGGCCCGTTATCGCTAACGCAGTGAATTGGTATTCCGTATCTGGCAAATAGTTCCTGTAAGATCGCGATTGTCGCTGTTGCTGTCGTGTTTTGAGGCATGTAGAAAATCTCGGGCCAACGAGAATGCGCGTCAACAACAATGAGATAATGTTTCTTTTCGTACTCAGCAAAGTCAATGTGAATACGGTGCCAGGGGTTGCTAGGCCACAACCATGGCACAAGTGGAGCCACAGCGGGTGATTTCCGAACCCGTTGGCAACTACCACAGCTTCTCACCGTCTGCTCAATTTCCAGATCAATGTTAGGCCACCATATATAGCTACGAGCTAACTCTTTCATACGGACGATGCCCGGGTGCCCTGTATGTAATTCCTCCAACATATCATTCTGGTACCGTGTAGGAATGATAACCCGTACTCCCCACAGCAAACAATCCTGCTCGATAGACAATTCGAAGCGACGATTAAAGAAAGGTTTTAGGCGCAAGTCGTCAGTGTGCTGAGGCCAACCATGTCTCACAAGTCCCAGCACCTTGGACAGCACAGGGTCTACCCGTGTCGCGTGACCGATTTCCTTGTGCGTGACGGGCAATGAATCAATCAAACGCTCTTCAACTCTAAACACTGCGTGTTCGCCTCCTGCTGTTGACGACAAAGGTAGGCGTGATAAGGCGTCGGCGACCGCATTCTGTTTGGATGGAACAAATCTAATGTCGTAATCAAAGGCTGCGAGCATTATTGCCCAACGTTGTAGCCGCATAGCCGCCAGGGATGGAATTGCCGTTTTTGGCCCGAAAATCCGCTCTAAAGGCTTGTGGTCGGTAAGGATCGTAAAATGTCGACCATAAAGGTATAGATGGAACCGCTTTAATCCAAATACAATTGCCAGAGCCTCTTTATCAATCTGACCGTACCGTTGTTCGTGTTCGTTAAGCGTTCGCGATGCGTAAGCGATGGGACGACGTATGCCATTGGAATAGACGTGCATTATAACCGCGCCTAGACCATAAGGCGAGGCGTCGACGGATAGTTCTACAGGGAGTTCTGGGTTGTAATGCGTCAAGGTAGTTTCTGATGTGAGCGCTTGTTTCACGTTGCCGAATGCTTGTTCACAACTTGACGTCCAGTTCCACGGTCTATTGCCCAACAATTCATACAGAGGGTGCGCCATAGTTGATAGCCTCGGAATAAAGTTGCTAAGTGCTGCTAGCATTCCCAGGAAGGAACGTAATTCCGTCACGTTACTTGGCGAGGGGGCCTCCCTGATAGCTTTAACCTTTTCGTCCGTCGGCTGAAGCCCCCCTTCAGAAAAGCGTAGACCAAAGTATACCACGGAAGGTGCCAAAAACACACATTTGGGAAGCTTGACTCTTAGCCCGTACTTCTGAAACTGCTTGAAGACATTTTCTAAATTACGAAGGTGTTCCTCATCGTTGATCCCTCCTACCAAAAGATCATCCATAATCACACAAGTTCCTTCCAGACCTGCAAGCACTTGCTCAATAAAACGTTGCCAGATAGCGGGACTGGATGAAATGCCAAATGGCAGACGCGTATATCGAAATAGGCCCTTGTGCGTATTGATCGTGCATAGCTGTTGAGAGGCCTTATCCAACACCAATTGTTGATAGGCGCTTCTCAGATCGATCTTGGTGAACTTCTTCCATGTAGAAACTTTTCCCCGAATCTCGTCCAACGTTGGAATGGGGAATTGTTCCGTCTGAATTGCGGGATTAACTGTACCCTTGTAGTCCCCGCAAACTCGTACCGACCCATCGGTCTTAGGAACGCTGACAATGGGTGTGGCCCATTCACTGACTTCTACTGGCTCTATGATCCCCTCCTCTTCCATTCGCTTCAATTCTTTCTCCACTGCGGGCCGTATTGCGTAGGGAACTGGGCGGGCTCTCTGAAACACTGGTTTCACGTTTTCTTTCAAATGCAAGGTGGCTGTTACCCCTTTTACCGTACCAAGTTCTACCTTAAATATTTCTGCATATCGCTCCTTCAGGTGCTCAATTCGCTCGTCATTTTCCTGCCCCACCGCTAGTTGGCCATGCGAGGGCGAAAACAAGTTGTGCCAGTCTAAGTGGATCTTCGTCATCCACGCCCTACCAAACAGTGGAGGGGCGTGCCGCTTCGCCCGAACAATGAGTAACGGAAGAGTCATCTGCTGGCCATTATAGGCCACGTCAACTAGGACTTGCCCTGCAACGTCTAGAGGTGTGCCGGTGTAGGCATGGAACGAGCGATTGACTGGTCGTAGTGCTAGGTATTTGAAGTTCCGCTCGTAATCCGCGTAACTCATAACAGACGCTCCTGCCCCAGTATCCACTTCCATGAGAACTTCAACATCCTCAATCCTGATTGGGACCTTAATAGCGGGGGTTGAGATCTCTGAGCCCTGTATTTTAGCCTGGGACGATTCATTTACGCCGAAAATAGAACCGAGGAACTCATCTTCAGTTCCCTCTGGATCCTGATCTGTGTGGCGGACGTGCTGATTTTCTACCCCTTTTCTGTAAGAAGGCCTCATGCTACGACATTCCGATTGTAAGTGACCCATTTTATGACATTTATAACACTCTGCGGTTTTGTATCTACAATGCTCATGTGTGTGGTTCGTTAGACCGCAACGATTACACCTTGTCGGTTTTGTTCCGCCTTGGGCGTTTGCACCGCGATGTCCACTTGGTCTTGCCCCGAGATTGCGTGACAGAAATTTGTCACGCTGGACTTTGTTGACACGTTCGTCGGATTCTTCTCCGTGTGAACCTCCAAGATTACGAACGTCTTTGTGTGCAGCTTCTTGTGCAATAGCAGTGTCCACCGCCTCTTGGAACGTAAAGTTTCGCGATAAAAGTTTCTGCTTGATTTGTTCCGAGTGCAATCCACAAATAAATCGATCGCGTAAACTTTCATTCAGTTGCTCATTTGTGAATTCGCACGTCCCTGCGAGTTTTTTTAAAGTTCGCACATACTCAGAGATTGACTGACTTGGTTTTTGACAAGCTGAGTGGAACCGATATCTTTCTGCTACCGTCAAACGCGTAGGCCTAAAATGTGCACGAAGGAGTGTCGCCAGCTGATCAAATGTTTTCGTGTTGGGGGCATCCGGGAACGCTAAATCTTTCAATACTCTGTACGAAGTGCTCCCAATCGACGTCAGTAAGATCGCCCTGCGTTTGGCTGCGTTATCCTCATCATCATTGATGTCATAAGCCGTGAAGTACTCTTGAAGACGCTCCAAATAACTCTCGATGTCTTCGGTTTCAGCGTCGAACTCGTTGAAAGGAGGTCTGCCTGCCATTCTCCCGACACTTCCTTCAGTGAAATGTAGTCGTTTTGGACTTCTCGAACGTATTTCCGAATAGCTCTACGCTGGACAGAGTTGCCTTTAAAGCCCACGCGTGGGTTTTGGGAATCCTCGTCGCCACTGAAGCGTATTCAACGAGGGAAACGGTTTCTAATATATTGACAACTTACGAGCACATGGCATCGCTTGACAACCTCACACAAAGATAGGGGGAGACTGGAACCAATACTACTTAGTCACTACAAATACACCACACTTGAGAGGGGTACAGTTCCGCAGTTCAAATATGTGATCTTTCAAACCAGCTCCCAGTTGGCTTGACAGCTAAGTTATTAGAGTACTGCACCGATATCGCACAGGTCATAGGTTCTGCTCCCGTTCAGACCTGAATTTTTTCAGGCTTTAATTTCACAGCTACTTAAGTTGTGTGTATAACTGCAAGAGCCAATCGTGTTCATAGAAGCAGGGTCAGTTTGTAGAGCTCCTTTAAACAATTCTGCTTGACTTTGTAAGCTGGTTTTTCTTTTTCCCTTAGTAGATTTGCTTTCATGGCTTGAAGCTAGTCTTATAATCGTAGTTTCTTTGACTGGTTTCCTGGGTATTTTACCCAATGACTTAAACCTTCTTTCGCTTGAACAAGAAAACGTGACTGTAACACGATCTATTTACCAGGAAATTCTGATATGGTTAATAGGAAGCTCGACATGACGGGAGGTGACACTCTCCTGTGGACACAAAAAACACTTGCGAACCTTTCTTGATCTAAATTCTTATTTATTGGAGCAAATTATCTGGGTTTGTGGAAATGATGGATTTTCCAGCAGGCAATGGAAAATAACATGGACGGAGTCATAATATTTTGAAACAGTGTACTCGGATCGCATTTTGCAGCGGTTTTTTCAACCTTGGAAGCTTTCTGGCCACTAGTATAATAACTATTATAGTCTGATGCCAAACGGTGGCATATGAAACTCGATTAAACAAAACAGTACTAATAACAACCCTCGGTCTTTTGAGCTTCACCAGCAATGGGAAATTCTTAAATGAAATGTTGCTTTAATTATTTTGATCACGAACTTAAGGCCCAGCCAAACGAGGAGACATGTCTAGAAACTGTCTCCATGTCGCGCGGAAACACGAAATGTAAGAATTCTTTTCAAAAGGCACCTGCGAAGGCAGAAAGTAATCCAGGGAAATACTACTATTACCAGTACTGTTTGACCTTCAGAGCTACCACTAGAGTTTGTCAGATCTGTACGGCTGAAATTGGTTAGATTCTAGAAGCCTCCAAATAAAAGCTAATAAATGAAACTTCACTGCGTTCATTCTTTTGCAGTCCCTCAGCGGGAAACTATTTGCCGACCATCGATACCGAAGACCGAAATGCTTGTTAGACCGAATACCACGTTATTTACATTTCCTAAGAACTATATACAAAAAAACATACCTTCCATTTTAGCGTCAGGTTAGAAAGAGATGAAAAACTTTAGATCACGGGCTTTGGATCTACTGCATCTCCTTGTGAGCCCTTGACTTGAGCGTCAACCCCGTCTGACTCACGTGAAGCTACTTGACGTTATTTGGCATCGAGCAGGGCATAATTGGTTTAAGATACTGGGACTGGTTGAACCGCCCTAGCTTTGCACTTATTGTTCTGTTTCTGCCAGACTATTAGCTATTACTTGGCGCAAAACAACGTATCCTGGTAATAAACGAGAGATTCCAGCTAGCAGAAAATTTATGAAGCACTCTGGAAGTGCTCGCAGCTCGCCATATGTATTTTCGAAAGTGCTCGCTGCTCGCAAGAAAAATTTTACAAATGCTCGCAAAGACTATTCGATACCCCTACATCTAGGTTGCTTTTGCACATGAAAATTGGACTTAACACGAATCCAGAGGAACATAACAATTAATTTTTTGAACAACGTGTGATAAAAAACGCAATACAGCAAAGACAACAGCAAATATGTAAACGAGAAACACCTCATTTGTGCCTACAATTATTGGTTAATTTGGCGTTGGAATACTTTAAAGGATCGTGCATGTTTGCATGTAAAATGCAAAAAGAATCTAATTTTTCCGGGCTTACAGCAATTTGCAAGTGAAGGTTACCCTTTTATCATCTCTCTAAATAATTTCTAAGTGTTGAAGATAGTAGAAATGCAAAAAGCTAAACGCTACATGAAATTCAAGGCAAATTTACATTATATTGTTGGCAAGATGCGCGAGAATTCGCCAATATAGATAACTTTCGTGAGGTGATAACCAGTTTGCTAAAACTGATTCTCTCTCAAGATGGTTTATGTTTACTAGATGATTAATTTAATATAGATTTTGTTATGTGAATGCAGTGTTCATTCGTGTTTACCCTGCTCTTGCAGATTGTTTGATGACCGACAACTGAACTCAAAGTCAAGCACAAACACAAGAGGATGAAGAGCTTTCAACTCAAAAGACAAGTTTGAATAAGAGCTAGGTACAAAATAGATTTTTCAAGATTTGATTTTCAATCCATAATTTTCAAACCTTTTTTCAAGAAATTTGTTTCCAATACTTTAATTGTCTGCAACTTAGGCATTTCTTTTTTTTCTCTTTGAAAAACACCTTTGGAACAACTAATTCAACTTCAAAGTTTCTCCGTTATTTACTTTGTTTGGATAGAAACGTTTTCGCTAGTAAGGTCTGTTTAAAATTTTTGATTTTCCCGCCAAAACGCCTTGGAAAAATACGAGTGCTTAAAATACGCATGCGCCAGTGTTTTTAAGTTCCACTCTGTAAGTAACTTCTGTTTAAGAATTTTAATTTTCCCGCCAAAAAACTTGGACAAAATTGCATGCGCCGTTTATTTTCCTCAGGAAAATTTAAGTCATTTTATCTTTATTGCCTGTATTTTTCCATAGTGCTTTTATCAAATAAAGTCAATAAACTTAACAATGTTGTTCACCGTTTGATTGTGATCTTTATTTTCTTTCTTAAATACTTCAATCAATAAATGATAATACAAGTATTATCTTCTTTAATTAGTTAAGTAATTTTTCATTAAATAAAGAAAAATTCGTTCTAATATATACAAAGACTTTTGGCGGGAAAATTTAGAGCAATTTGCACCGAGTTTCCCCTGACGACATTTTCGACGAAAAAATCAAAATGGCTTCCCTTAAATTCTCCGCCAAAAGATGTGAACATCACCTTGCGCAATTTTTTTTCCTTGAAATTAATATACCGTCTTTCATTCAAATTTCTTGTAAAATTTGACAACTTTCTTAGCAAAATAAAATTTATCAAGATATGATTTCTACCGAAAAAAATTGGTTTCTCGATTTCTTTTTTTTTTTTTTGCACAAGACGATGAACAAATATTTGCACTCTAAAGATAAGAAATATCATTCAACTAACAAAGTACTCTAAGCTTGCCATGTTACAGTAAAAAGACCTTTTACAGCCATCGATTTTTTTTACTTGCTGTACAGGACACATTCGACGCTAAAAGTGAAAAATATTCGAGACGAAATTTAGACATCAGATTAGCTTCAAAGTATTCGTTTCTTATGAAACTAATTAGCCTAGTACTTTCATTTTCGTCGCAAGGGTACAAACAATTGCTCAGCTTCACCGATATATATTTTTTTCAAAATTACTACGAAAAATATTTTGTTGAGTCAATTTACAAGCCTCAAAGAATCTTTAAAATTTTCTCGTTTATGGACAAGCTATTTCCTCTCCTTTTCGGAGCACCAGCGTGGATGATTGCTTGGCTCTAAGTATAGTCGCAATTTATTGTGATATGATTGTGGACGAGTTGTTCACTTTAATTTTTCATCGACTAATTCAACAATTCAGATCTAAGTCCCCAAAATTTCCTATCGTCCTGTGTTACACCGTTCGTAGGCTGAAAGAGGTCTTTCTACGTTACAATTACATGAAAACCCAATGGCTGGTTCAGAGGATAAAAATAAAATTTGACGCATTTAACGTGCTTTTAAAAAAGATGACTTTGTAACGGGTTTTACAGACCAAGCTCAACTCGAAAATCCTCAAATAATGTCTTTCAGAAGTTTTGTGGAAAGCAAACGAGCAAAGGACACAAAGCACTTCCTAGAGCATATTCACTGAAAATTCTCCCTCCTTGTAACCAACACAAAATAATTTCATTTAATCAGAAAAAAAAATGCGTAGGCACTGTGAAAAATTTAAATAAGTCGAAACAGGCGATCTCATCCTCTCAAGTTCGGCGTCAATGCCGAGTCAAACAGAATTCGTGAGGAAACCTTTCTCAAAATATTTTTGAGAATTGAAATTAACGTGGTCACATTTCATTCTTCCTGAGAGCTTGGAAGACAGTTGCCTTTTTTCTTTTTTTTTCAAAGCTGTAAAAGTTACCGAGTGAATTGTGAAGTGACGGAGAGTTTCCATCTTAAGCGCAAAAAAAAAAAAAAACACTTCCTGAATTTGTGACTTTGTGTTTTCGACTTGACAGTAGTCTAAATAAAACTGAACACCTATGCTTGTTTTGACGAATTCAAGAGAATTGAATTTAAAAAACTTAAAGTTTTTGGTTTATTGTAACTATTTACATGGAAATTTCTCTGAACCAGACATTTAAATTTGTATGTATTAAATCATTTGCAAAAGGACAAGAGAACGAAGGTAAATGCGTTTTCGGTAACGATTTTTCAAAAGCGAACAAAAGCGTTTTTTTTTCACAAATAGTTAATCACATAGATTTGAGTGCAGAAGTCACACAGAGCAGTTATTGTATTAAGCATGGTCCGTGGAAATGAGTAATATGAGTCAATTAATGCGTGATGTCAATGTGTGGCGGGATCAGCGGCGTTTTTCTATCTGGGTCGTTCTTTTTCACATGTTTTTCAGTGCATACAAAATTCCAAGAATATGTTCAGTGGGTGGTTGATTTTGATGATATTTGCCAACTTAAGTCTCTTCTGGGTTCTTAAGTCACTGAAAATAGCCACAGCTGTCTAACAAAGTTTATAATAGTCAGTCAGTCAGTAGTGTGGTGTGTAAGTCGATTATGTTCAGCAGTGTGATTGTTGATATAACTATTCAATGTAGTCCGCTGTGTCAGTCAGTCGGTCTCATATCGAGGTCCCTGGAGACCTCTCCTTTGAAGGAGGCAGGGCAGTCGAATCACTCGATCTCTGGTCAAATCACGCTCAAAGTAATTTTTTTGTTGGATGAATTGCATGGTGAGTTGCAAACTAGTTGCTCCCGTCTCGTTAGACTTATCGTTTGTAACCCCATGTGAAGTGTAATAGGATCTTTCGTCTTTTGAATTGTCTTCTGTGGCTGTCTTTGTGAACATATTCGAAAAAGAAAGTTCGTCATCTTTTTTTCATCCTCGATGAACTGAATGCCAGCATTATGTCACTGTGAAAGGAGGGTAACGAGTTTTCGTGGCGCGACCAAAGCGTTATCGTTTCTACGCAAGTTGTAGGTAACTGAAAAAAGCAGTTCCTTCCGTAATTAAAACGAACATTTTGCGCATAGTTTTTCCTACATGCTTTTTCGGTTGCCAGTGTTCTCTTGTCCATTGCAAAAGAGGCTAATATAGATTAACGTGTGATTTTTTAAGGTGGCACTGACCGATGTTTTGAAAAAGAAAATAGACAAATTGTCTGTTTAGAAAACCTACATCCTCAGAATATAACAATCTTGTCGAAAACTGGAACATCAACAACTCTCTTTTATGGCAAAACGGTGCCATAAAAATCTTTGAATCGTTTAGCATGTCCGCTTTTTCCTACAAAAGAACGATCAATGCTCGTTTCAACATTCGGATAATTTTTGCAAAATATTTTGTGCCCTTCTGTGCCACCTTAAACAATTCACTTCAACCTTCAGGTTGAACTTTCTGCAGAATGTCTACCAGGTTATAATTTTCTATCACAGTTCGTCCTTAAATTCCTTTAAGCCGATGTGAAAGCAGTGTACTCTCATTAAGTTTAGAAATTTTGGCAGCCACTATTTCTACCACAAAAGTATTATAATATCTTTAAAGTTCTTATCTTTGCAGAGCATCTTCTAGATTCTTCGATTCCAGTTTGTCCTTTCCTTGTATTGTTTGTTCCTCTGTCTTGCTGTATCTAGAACTGAATATGCAAAACAATACTCAGCGCGTTGTCCTTGAAATAAACCATCGTTATTTAGGTGTGGTAAGATGGATATGGCAAGTTTGTAGTGTATTAGATTTTTTTTAGATGTAAAAACTCTTTTTCCAATAGCGGCTCGAATTTTGTTTTTATAATAAACTTGTGTGTGAAATGTTCCTGCCTCGATTTCTCCGCGCGTTTAAAAGAGCAACTACAATATTTCACGAACGTTACTGCGCTTTACGTGAATTCCACATGTGTTATTATATATTTATCGGTGGTTCAATTTTAAACAAAATCAACGGACTAGGAGTGAATTTTTTCAACACTTTACGCAGTAATAGGTACATCTAAAGACTAGCTTTCGTTTGCTTTTAGTTAAGAACAAATTACTGATGCAAGAAACATGAAGCGAACCGAACTAAAAGCGCACATGTTCAGAAACTTTGTCTGCGACTCCTTCAGAAAGGGTACGAATATCAAACTTACAATTTTCGAAGAGCAGTATCGACATATTCGAGTTTCAGTCCACTGAATTATAGTTAATCGATTAACTAGGACTGAATTCATGAACAATCCTGGTACAAACTGCCCACACAGGAACACAACCACGACCTGTTCGGTTTGACAAAACTAACAATTTTTCATAAATATGGAAAGTGAAAACAAACCAACCACAGACGAATACGTCACAGATATGCCACGAGTTTTGTTTGCACGTCTTTATGGGGAAAAAGAGTTATTTCACGTGCCATTCAGTTACCGGCCATTGTATTTGCAAAAGTTTGCATCAAAAATGAGGAAACAGGAAGTCTTAGATCTAATCTAAAAGTTCACCATAATGAAGACATTTATTAGGCTTTGCTTATCTTTAACCCCAGTACATTTCGAGAGATCGAAAGGAAATCGGAAATAAAAACTTTGAATGAAAATACTCAACTGGTGTACGTATGGCAGTTTTGTGAACATTTCTTTAACATTGCAGGTCATTTTGAATAGGGAATCACATAACGAAGAATCTCTGAGGAAACTCAAACGACATCAGAAAAAAAAGTAAATACGAAACTAAAGCAGAAACACAATGATTAAAAACAAAAAGGATTTGCCGATATCTGGGATTAGTAGATACTAAAACAGTGGATAGCGTTGAAGGCGCGCTCTGATTGGCTAGTCAAACTCCGAATATCCTTTGCTATTTACCTCCGAGCAACTCGGGAAAAAATGGCGTACGGTTTGCATCCGTGACAAGCGAAGAAATCACTCAAATTAACGACGGTGGTGTATATTATCTCACTGTTTTAGTATATACTAAAACAACTATTCGTCTCAGTGTCAGTGGTTAGCGGTGGATATTTACCTCGCTGCTTCGCGGCTTGGTAAATATCCACCACTAACAACCTCCTCCACTTTGGTGAATAGTTGTTAATAATTCAGAGCTCTCTGGTTTTGAACCAGGAACCTTCAGATCTTCAGTCTGACGCTCTCTCAACTGAGCTATCTCAGCTTACGATAGACCACTTGTATTTACAACTGTTTTTAAAGAATACTCCCAGATGAACCATCTAATCAAAAAAGGTCCTACTGAACGACTAGAGTCAGCGTTTCACCTTTTTGAGATGCATTTCTGTCTTTTGGTTTCGAGAGAATAGCGTAACATACCATCGATGTGAGAAAAATATACATACCGCCATTCTATGGAATCTGTATTTAACGGTCACTCCGCTATTCCCCGTGAAATACCGCTTGATATAGGTTTGAAAGTATCAAGTATTTATTGTGAGCGGTTTAGAGAAATAAGGGCAACAAATGACAAGTTCCTTATTAGAACCTTAGCTGGGTTTTTGACGTCAGGTGTTCTATCCACTGAAGCTGCCAAGAACTCGCCAAGGAGGTAAGCTTCTTGCTAAGTTAAACTTGAGCAAAGAGAGAAATAAAAAAAAAAATATATATATATATATATATATATATAAATATCTATATAGCTAGTGTACTCTAGTTTGAGCACTCTGGCATGACTTAGACGATACCACAAAGGTTGGATCGTTTGGGGTGACCATATTGGTTCTCCTCCATCCTAGCATTAGCACTGCACTGATGAGGCCCAGAAGGCCGAAACAGTACTGTCTGCAGTTAAATATCTATATATATATATTCATTGTATCCGATTTATGATCACGGGTTTATTACGAATCAACTAAACGGCCTGCTCCCACTTGGCTTGTTAGCTCAATTGGTAGAGCACTGCACTAGTATCGCAGAGGTCAGGGGTTCGAATCCCGTACAGGCCTGATTTTTTTCAGGTCTGATTTTCACTATTGCATAAAAGCGCTCTCTACTGCGAAGATCGTGCATCATACGTATCTAATACCGCAGTTCAAATATATGAACTTCATATATTCATTGTAACCAAAATATGAACAATCAGAAAAGTAAAATGCCAATAATTTCAACAATCTAATCAGGGCCCCAAGTTTATAAAGAGTGCAATTTTGTGTGACTTTTTCAGGCTGATTTTTCATAACCAATGTCCTGAGACCCATGGATGGTTGGTCAAGACAGCAATGTTTTCCCCTTTATTCAGCCGAAACAAAGTGTTGCTGGGTCTTTCCTGAGGATCATTTCTTTTCCTTCAAATATTGTCACACAAAAAATTTAATTATCAACACAGCAGTTTGTCATGGTGGAACTACTCATTAGAGTACAGTCACCACTTAGTTTGTCCACTAATAAAGGTACATTCCCCAGGGCTCAAACAATAGCCCTGCAATTTACTTAGAAGTTTTGCCGTAACATTTATATGAGGCTAGCATTTGATCAGCATACCATATTTGGTCAAAGAAAAAGCAAATAATTGCTATGTTAATAATGATGATCAAGTTCTCCACTTGTGGTACTACTTTCTGAGGAATGTTAATTCCTTTCCTATGTAAATGTGTCCACCATAGAATACATATCTCAACAAATGTGCATGAAAGAATGAAATTGCATGCATATCTAACCATGAAACAAATTACCTCTTGTAGGTAAGACACGGTGACAAGATTGGGTAAGAGTTTTAATATCCCTTGCAAGTCCTGAAATGATTTGATAGCCCCCTTCCCTGTTTCACATCTGTTAGCAAATTTTAAGGAATTAAGCTAATAACTGCAGACATTTTTAAAGTGCAAGATAGTACTTTCCACAGATCGTTTTTTCCAGAGTTTAGTTTAAAATGCCAAAAACAAGGGCTGATGTCTACCCCCTCCTTTAGTATATGCATTCTTTTAAAATAAGAAACTGGTATCTCAGAAATGTCCCAGATAAAATTCTCTATTGTTTTATCAAAAGGACAAATATTTCCAAGGTGTAACTTGGAAGTGGTCTGAAGCAAAAAGGCAACTACAGAATGCGGAAGAACCCACTCTAGTTTGACAAATAAATAATAAAGGGTCACTTATTAACATCTCGCTGAGTCACAATATAATATTTACCTACTGTGGTATTCCAAGTAGCACTAGTGTACCAAAGATCAAAATAAGAATATACGCTTTCTGAAGTCTCCTTAGTGGGCAGTCCTTGGAAAGCATCGTAAGGTACAAAAACCAAGTGCCCAGGGGCTATTATGAGTGACCAAACCGTCATTAAACACCAATGACCCTTACACACATTGAATGAAAATTTCATTATAAACCCGAGGGTATTTAGACGACCAGAATCAATTGAGCTTTCTCTCACCTTGATTGGTACCTACCATACAATCCTCGTGCAAGTCACGAATGAAGTTCATTTACACAGACGTCAGAGAGTATCCCAGAAAGCGAGAGGGAATTACGAAAGATCTCGCATGCTAACAAAATCCTGTATCAATTGATTCGCAAAGACTAACACGCTTGGTAGCCTCGCAGTATACAAAAAAAAACCAATCCATTTATTCTATTTCTCATTCCCAGGTCGCTCTCAGCCTTCTTGGTCTACTTGAGGTGTAGACAGCAACCTTGCACCCCCACCCCCTCGCCGTCTCTCCAAAAGAAAAGATGATAACTGAGGCGAAAAGCTTCCATATGCAAGTAAAGCGCTGCTAAAGGAACCCATCCGCCTGGAGGTCTTGGCGTATTCGGGTGCAATCTTAACAACTTGAATCCCTGCAGAGATGCAAAACGGAACAAAATTTTGACAATGTTTAATCCCAAAAATGGTTCTTTTGGCCTTACATCCATTCCGCAAAGAAGTGTTTTCTCTTGTTTTTTTAAATAGGCTACTTTGAATTAGACATCTTGATTAGGCTACCCAAAGAGCAAGTTCTAGAAGAGTCGATCAGCACGCGGCTTGAATTTCCAAGATATTCTTATATTATCGTGACGGAAGGCTGACACCGGTCTAATACGAGCGTAATATTTAAATTGTCTTCTGTTTAGAGTTCAAGTGAGGAAAGAGGAACCATATTGGCAGTATACTGCGTATCTTGGCAGATCAGCCAGCAAAATGTTTTCGCATGGATCAGTTTCTTAGGGATCTGTTCTTTATCTTGACACAGAACTTAGATTCCCTTCTCATAGAAGAATTTTTCTTAACTTACCAAGAAAAGTTCCTAAGCCGTCCACGACTTATTGCGGATTTTTTATGTATTTTACTTTGTTTAGAAAAATAAACACTTATGCTGTGTAAAGATCAACGAATACACGTGATCAGTGATGATCCAACGTCACAATTACCTGTGACGTTGTATTGATTTTGCTTTACCGTGCCATGCGATTGGTTAAGAAAACTGGCTCCATGCTTTCAACCAATCAAGACTAAAGGGATTCGTGATCTTTCCATTGTTGTTTTCCGTGCTTTTTTGCGTTTGTGTATCATTGTTCATTTTACGGTCTTGTTTTTCCACGTGATATTCTGCTGTATTCTTACTGGCCATCTCAATTACGCTGATTTTGGTTTTAAGGTACGACAGCCAATTGAAAACCTAATTGACACAGCAAAGTTATCCCCTTGACCGCAGCTGATTGCCGGAAATTCTCCACATAGTGCTGACTGTATAAATAAACAAGATCTAACCAGAAAAAATCCAGAATCAACTTCGGTGGATAGTTATTACAGCTCAGCACTGTTGTGGCTTCTCTCTGTGCAACGAATTCATCCTGAGAACTTCTGATTCAAACGTGAGTTTGCAAATTTGATTTAAACTATTAGTGAGAATTTCTTTTTTACATATTCTAGTGTTTTTCCCGTTTTCTTGGAATTGGGAAACGTTGTAGCAGTTGTGATCGTAAGCAGACCACAGCAATGGTGTTTTCATCGGCATGTTCAATATTTTGTTGTGGGTTATCCACATTGATCCAGTATCTATCCAGATAGAATAGCAATACTTTAAATTACATGCAACAGACATTAAGACGATAAGCTTTTAGCTCTGGCGTAGCCTTGAAAACCTGATACTCATAGACGACTCGAGTAAGACACCGTCATTAGTGAGACCTAATCTAGCACAGGCTTTCCTGCTTTCTTCTTTTGTCGTTGATTGTTTATTTGCTGGTTGCTAGATCTGTTCTTCAGCCTTGACGGTTTCAATGATATAGCCAAAGTTACAAACCCTGGCCTTCGCCCATCATATTTGTGACAAGTGGCGCATAAGGCCTTGCACCGACGCACAATCACATCCACACCTACCCACACGAAAGCAATCGACCACTCAACCCTGAATTTGATATTTTCTAACCCCAGTTCAGCGTTAATCGGCTATTTGACTTCTTATGCCGACTTATCTTGGAGGTTGGAAAATTGATCCACAAAATTACTTCATCGAACGTCTAAAGCGGTTCGAAAGAGCCTTGATTCATTAAAATTTGGTACGCTAGCTATGGATCTATGTTTATCGTTCTGTTGCCAAATGGGCCGGCTCTAAATTTTACAGCACAGTAGCAGAGTTCTATTATCTATTTTAAGACAACACCGAGGGTCAGTTTTTCTGATATTACCATTGGTATGATCTGATTCGAGAATATTTGTACGTTATTTTTTTTCCGCCTGAATTCACGTGGGAGATACACGTGGGAAAAAAGCTCAGTTTGTGACAAAATTATGTAATGTCCTCAAGTGCAGTAAATTCCAGGAGCTAAACTAGATATTAGTTAAAGGCCATTTGTATTTCTGACTCTCACAAAAGAGCTCACGGAGTTAGTAATTTTTTTAATTGGCTCTATGTTCCGATTTCTTTTTAACATACGTGAGATGAATGGCTAATATCTTTAATGAACAAACTCAAATATTTACAAAAAAATTCAATTTCTATGGAAATATTAATATTGTCAACTTTATTAAAGTTTTTCTGTTTTCATTGGCAGCTTCTTTCAGTTACTTGGTAAAACTGAATTTCTGTTTCGAGTATTTCATTACTTTCCTATCGTTTCCAATAACAATTCCTTTTAGCATTATGGTGTTTTTCTTCTCTGTAATTCCCTTGATTACAAATCACGGGGTTGAGCGGAACTTTTAACCAGTTTCATTATTCGTCCGTTTGACTGATGAGTTTGAATTCTCTCTCACTAAATTTTCCAGGAATAGCGTTTAAACTGTTCGAATTATTCTTCTCTTGCTATTTTTACCTTTTAGCTAGCGTTAAAACCAATTCCAAGACCTGCTGACAACATCTTATATTAGGAACCCTTAAGAGTTTTGTGCGGGAATACTGCGCAGAGTCAGTAGTTGTCCCGTTGTGTAATTCGTCCGTCCTGTCCGGTTCCTGATTTTTTTCACACCGTCTCTGCTGCCATTTCTACTTACTTTTTAGCAACATATCTAACCTTTCGCCCTCATTAATTTCCGAAAAGCAAAATTTATTGAGTTATATTCGTCGATTTTTTTATTGTGATGAGATCATTAGAATGAAGAGGCCATCACTTGTCTCAACAACATAATGGCCGCCGACTCAGAGGCAGTTCTGTCTATTGTTTGTCTAAAACCTAAAGTCCCACATGTCTTATAGATAAAACTGAGTTTTATGAGATAGACACTTTAGTCACTTGTGGTTTAAATCGGAAAAAATCCCGAACACTACAGTAAAACACACAACGAATAACAAAAAATTCATTGTGATTTGACGACTAAAAGTGGAAAGCTGGTGATCCTAACATCCTGTCGGGTCAGTGTCAACAGTTTTTTTTTTTTTTTTTTCAGCGCTATACTTTGGATATAAATATAGCAATTCGCCGAAATTTTCAAGTCGCAATTTGGAAGACCACAGATTAAAAAAATGTTATCAGTTTAAATTCTAGAAATTAAGAAAACTCAACTTTTCTGTAACTGTACTATGCGATAGTTGAATAAGTCAAAAAATTCGTTTTCTACCTAAATATTGTACTGAAAGCAGATAAGATTCAAAGCCTCTTGAACTGATTGCTCTTGGATTAGGTGGTTTATTAATATTTCGCCTTTTCCGTCCAGTCGACAAAGCTTGGATGACTTTAAAATCCTGGGGAAAAACATTTTTAATCAGACACAGATCGACAAAATAAAGTCAAAGTCTCATAAACTGTATGGTTACGTAACCACTGCCGGTTCATGTTCAGTTGGAAAAAACAGTAATTAGGAATATTAGCCAGGAGTGCATTGATTGATGAGGTCATCTGATGTTGACTCACCGAAAATTGCTGCCCAGTGATCCAGAGCGGCAATGACTGGTAGTCTTTCCTTTAGAGAATTTTGCCATTCATTGCTTGAAAGTGTGTATCTTATCAAAGGTTATTTTCACTTTTAGTCGAAATTTTTTAAGCACGAGATACTAACTCGTTCAGTTCTTTGACTCGAAAAGTTCTGTAAGCAAAGCTCATCATCCTTAATGTTAAAAAATTATCAGTTCGGTTCCAAAGTCCAATGACGAAAATAATGTAAGTAATATTGCAACAATAAGAATGCCCCAACCTATGTCTCCTCTAAAGACGTCAACGAGATACGTGACAATGGGGAAGTACGTTGATTTCCTAACCAAGGAGGTGTGACGCACAATATTTTTATAGTTCACCTCCTAAATCTCAAAATCCTGACTCGGCTCAATTCAACATTCGCCACTTGAGTTCACAGACCAAATTTCTGACGATATTCAAATGTTCACCCTTTTCAACATCACCAGTCAGCCATTGAAACAGATGGCAAAAGCTTGTTAGGGCTAGACAACATTTTGTTTCGATTTCCTCTCGAAGGGAAATCTATGCCATTGAAGCATTTTCTGATGTATCAGGATTACTATTTACATCCTTAAGGGAAAACGCTGAGCAAGTTACGGGAAGTTGCGGAAGCTGAGGTTCAGTGGCAAAGTTGACTTACGGAAGACGATACTTAAACGATTCAAGTTTCTTAGGAAGTGAAGTTTTCGAAGTACAACTGGAGGCATAAATGTATCGTAGTCGGGAACGAGGCAGAAAGAACCGAAGTATTCGCAATAGTTCATTATCCTTAATATAATGGCTAGACCATGCTAACCTTCTGTTCAAGTTCACTTGTCAACAAAACAAAACAAGTTATGGCGCTGGTATCGATATTTTGTTTTCAAGGGCAGGATATCTCAAAATATATATTACCACAGCTGCCTTTTAAGTATTCCCACCTTTGTGACAGCCTTACATGGTCAAAGTCAAACAAACCGGTAATGATCAACAAAAGCGTTGTGGAGGTGTATGAAGGATCAAACAAATGAAAAAGCAAACTAAAAGATAAAATACTTCATTGCCGTCGTGGATAAATTTACACCAACGCGGACAATATCAGAGAAGTTGAAACGTTTACAAAAAATATAGTGTTTGAGACCAGAGCCACATAATGGCAACCAGAGAGACAGCCTATGATTTTGTGAAGTACCACTTGACGCCGCTAAGTGTTTTGATGACTGCGGAAATTATCTTTGATATACGCCCACTGGTCAGCAAGTATTTCTCATACAAGATGATCAATCAGCTATGCTCCCCTCTAGATATCTTAGCTGAGCTCCGGGTGTATTTTTGCAACCTTCACTTTTGACCTCGCTACTCACGTAAGCTTTTTCCAACACTGTGAAATCTTAACCAGTTTAGGAAAGAGGACGCATTTAATTCATGAGTTGATCGGCATGACAAACCACTTTCAAGATATTTACCTAATAGGGTTCATCGACTCAAGTGGGTCATATATAAACGTAACGTATGTACTGAAACGCTGGTGAGATTCGACCTTAAAACGACAGGTTTGACTTTAGATAATGTGTCAGCAAAGAAATGTTTTGGTAACTTGAAATTTACATTGAATTTTACTGAATTATCAAGATGTATTTAAGAGTTTCACTTGCTGAGGTAACTGATGATAAAACAGTGGCACCTAACCGCAGATCAATATCCGATATAGTCTTAAAGCAATCAAATTTAACAAATATACAAAGAATTCTAAAATAGTGCTTTATGACTTATAGAGTGTAAATGCAGCCTCTTCAAATGGCAAAATAACACGTTTATCGCCTTAATTGCCCTCTTTTTATTGTTCTAACCAGGCACATTATAACAATATTGTCTGTAATCCAAAGTTTCTCCAAGCTTTTGAAGAAATTGAACTTACTTTGAGGAAAAAAAAAAAAAGGTGAAATAAACGAGGCCATGGAAACATTTTTTCACTGGCAGTAGTTGTTGTCGAGTGTCGAATTTAGCCAGAGGTCACACTCTCCTACAACACACAAATGTGTCTGAGCGCAAAACATTTGTCTATTGAATTGAAAATATTATTCCTTTTTTGGCCAGTTTTATTTTAATCGCAAACATAAGAGCTATATCTCAAGAAAAGTTTACCTGTGACCGGGAACTCTTCGCTGAATTAAAAAAAAACAAACCTCAGCTTAATGACGAAGAAAAAACAAAAATAGATGGCTAACAACGCATATTAGAATCGTGTTGATTACACAATATTGCACACCAAAATAGGTAGATTATTTTCTAGAACAATGCGTAATTAATTGGGCAGCCAATCAGATTGTTGCGATTGTTCAAGAGTCTTCTGGCATGATATATAAACGGCCGCCCCACCAATCTTTCTTTCATTCGTTGAGCAGGAGAGGTTCGGCACTGTCAAGGTAAGCTATTCTTCAGTCTAATTTTTTCCGTCCTAAATGTTGACTTTACCAAGCTTGATAGCAGAACACCCTTATTGATTGGCCCTCTCTGAGCATCTGGTCAAACAGTAAGCATTAATTAACTACATAAGCAAACAGTAATTAGAAATTAACTCCATACGCCTCAGATAATTTGTAGTATCGAGTAACCAATGCGGTTACGAAGATATCGGGTGGTAAGACGTATCGTTTTCCCTTCATTCCGCTTAAATCAATGCTAAATGGTCTAAAGTTTGAATTTCGCCACAGTCTGAGTGGGAATTCATGAAATGTGCGATAACTATTCTTGGAATAATAAAATTACAGCTTGTCACTGCTAACTTAATTTCGCTTCTGGAAAAAATCTTTGTTCAGCACTATTCGGCTAACTTTTCCGTTATACAGTCAAACGAAAGCGTTTTATTTGTTTCTTAGCTGTTTATCGACGTGAGCAACTAGACGTGTCTTTAAATTTCGAAAGTGATTTGTTAAATCGAGTTTTTCCTGGCCGAAATAAGTCTCTAAAGCGCCGTCACTGGTCGCCATCTGCCCACCGTTGCTATATTAGCTGTCGTAATATTTCCATGACAAGTTGGACGATATTGTGTAGTGAAATCGTCAATGTTTCTTTTGCCGATTGGCTTTCTTCTTAAGCAGTTGCTGCTAGTTTCGGGTGCTTTTGATGACACGATGGCGGGAGACCAACGCCTCAAAATACATCAAAAAACTTCGCTGCTCAGACTAACACTCTGAAAACTGTACTTAACGATTTGAGCTGTTGATCCATGCACAAAAACAGACACAAAAAGAATAATAATTAAGCCTATATAATATTATATTTTCTAACGAGAAGTGCAAAGTGGTGTTGACCGTAATATTTTTTTTTTCCTTCGCTTGGTGAATTTTCAAGATTGACGAGTGGAAACTAAGATTAGTGTTATTATACCGAATAAAAAAGGCTTTAAAAGTATTTGAAGTGTACACTGCTAACTAATTAAATTATGCTGAAAGACATGTATAGTTTTCCCAAGAGCTTAGTTCCTTATCCAAAGTGGTGACGCATTTCTTAAAGGAAAGTGCGTATATCACTTCATAACAGAGCTATCTGTTTCTAAAAGAACCTGCTGTACTACATCGGCAGAAGGGGAAGCACTTGGCAGATTATCTGTTTGAAGTCAACAAATAAGATAGAAATAAACCACTGCAATTTTCAAATCTTTGAAATTGCGGCTTCAACCGCCCGGAATAACTTTTGTTAGAACATAGCTAGCAGAACCGCGCAATGAAATTCAATATTTGTAAGCGTGCTCAAAATCCTGACAGTGCACGCTGACAGCGTCAGCAAATCGCTTCGCCAGAAATTTTTTTTTCGCGCGAGCGGCCGATTGAAAAATAATATATTTCGCGACAATAATGGATACAAACAGAAACTCGGCCTACTAGTCCGAAAACGAAGACAATGTTTCAACCTTTTCCCTTGGGCTAGAGTTCTTAAATGAGGCAGAAAAAGAGAAAAACAAAGGAAAAGGATCGAGACTCGGCATCAGCGCCGTCACGATTCGCTTCAACTGATATTGTTGTCCATTTTTCCCGTCGGATTTGATGCACAATTCTACCGGCTATGTTCTAAAACAATTGGTTCATGCTTTCAGCTATGCACTATCGAGTTATGGAGCACGTGGGAAGTTTGGAGAGCACTCAAAAAGCTAGAGTTGCCCTCGGCTATCGCCTCGGGCAACTCTTACGCTTCTTTCGTGCTCTCCAAACTTCCCGCGTGCTCCATAACTCGATAGTGCACGCTAAAGCATGAACCAATTGTTAATTGATATTCAACCACGTGTAACAGAATAGCACCAGTTGGTACTTTGACAACCGTCGGAATAATTAAAGGTTGAAAGAATTAAGTCACATTTGAGGTTTTATTCATAAGAGCATCTAATCCTAGGAATGACAGAGTCGCTCAAATATTGATGAGCCTAAATTGTATAACGAATCATGGTATAATCCCAGACGGCTTCTTTATTTACATTTAAAAACAGTATTTTAAGTTGTAAAAGAAACATACCTTAGAAAAAGAATTAAGTACAAAATTAAAGATATTACCCTTCTGTCGTTTCCTTCCACAGGAAAAAAAGAGCAAAATTAACAAACCATGGCCAAATTTCTGGTGTTAGCTTTCATTGGTGTTACTGGAATTTCTATCGGCTTAGGAACCGACAGTAAGTATTTCATTTCTCTAAATATAAAACGAAAGGTTCGAAATACCTCGTAATGCCTTCTGCAGACGTTTGAATATGGTAAATAACACTACACTGCTGTTGCCTCTGTATTGGCGTTTCGTTTTCTTAGCAGCATTATATTTGTTGTGGCTAAGTTTATCGAGACAGATCATGAGAGATACTAGCAAGTAACCTAACAGACAGTCCGATTTCCTCAGGCATTTTTTAGAACTGTGTGTGCTTTGAATAGAAGTGTTCCCTCCCAAGAGAAATGAACCACTTCTCCCCCGCCCCCTCCCCTCCCCCACAGGGTAAGTAAGAATTTTGGTTCCTTGGGTTTGTTATAAAAGTCGAACAAAGGCATTCGAAGTTACTTTCCTTGATAACCTTTATGGACTTAATTTTTCTTTTATTTCATAATTCCAAACGATCTCAATTCTCAACACACAGAATTTAGAAAAAAAAAGAACCTTATCAGTTGTTCATGTGAGTTTTCTATATGTTAAAAATGTTATTTCCCCTTTTCAGGCTGGAGCTACTGCAGTAATTGTGCCGATGGTAAGTCGCTGCTAGCGCCTTTCTTGATGTTTAAATGTCGAGTTCGATGGTACCACTTTTGGGAAAGGTAGAAGCCCCCCCCCCCCAACCTATAGTTCTCATACCCCTTAAATATCTCATCAGGGCTTTTGATACGCGGTGTAGAGAGTATTCCACGACCAATGAAGGGAATTATTTGGAGACATGACTGGCTATCCATAACTAGTACTTTAACATTAGTCCCTTTTTGACAAAGACAAGAGCCCCTTAGTACTTATTAAGCCACTCCCTTAAGTAGTATTTTTTACACTTTTCTTGTGTCAAATGTTTAAACTTTTTCTGCCATTTTAGGACCGTTGAGATGGACGGGTAACTGTGCCTCAGGGAAAAGCCAATCTCCCATAGACATTTCCTTCACTAATGTAACCTACAAGTCGTTCTCAGACTGGAACTGGCAAAACTACGGAAGTACACTCTCGACTAAGTTCACTCAAGAGAACACTGGCTCTGCTCTGCAGGTGAACCTACCAGATAAAAAGTTCTTCGTCAGTGGTGGAGGTCTCGTAGGAAACTACACCACCGCTCAATTTCACCTTCACTGGGGACCCGAAAATGGACAAGGTTCAGAGCACACTCTGAATGGCAAACAGTTTGCCGCAGAGGTGCGTACAGAGAAAATTTCTCGCAAAATCTCCTGTGTCATTTCTGAATGAAAGACTTAACGTTAGAAACTGTTCGATAACTCTCACATTCAAGACTTTCATATAGATCCTGCATTCAAGAAGCCGAATTCTATTAATCAGCCATAGCATTTAGGCGAACTTTTCATCTTAACATTGATTAAGGGGAAAGTTATGATCAATCCTAATTACATGCCAACGAAGGGAAAGTTATGGGCACCATCACCAACATTACACCTAACAATCCTGATCATTTCTTTCTCTCAGATCCATTTTGTCAGCTACAATGTGAAATACCCAAACTTGACCTACGCCGCCGCGCAGCCTGATGGTTTGGCTGTCCTTGGTGTCTTCATTGAGGTATTTGAGTGCTGCGTCATGTGCTGTGATGCTTAGGATCTAAAGATAATGCACAAAGCTTCAGTGTCACAACAGTGCAGAATCTGCAAAGATGCAGAGAAGTGTGAAGTAATATTGCAGTCGCGCACCAAATTATGTAGACGTTCTGAGTTTAGAGGTTGTAACAAAAGTAAGGCCGAGAGGCTTAAACCTTTGTGCGTACGCGTGCTCTTAAATCTGGAAATTAATTCTCTCCTATCAAGCGCAAAATTCTCTGTACTGTCGTCTTTAATGCCCAATAGATTCACGTCAAGTCTAAAATGTTTATCAATTTCCCTTAATTGCTCTGCATTTTATCTCGAACAGATTCAGCATAAATTTCTAAAAGGAGCAGTTGTCCAAAAGATAGATCAACAAAGTCAAAGTACCAATAACACAGGAAATCGTGATTTCATAATTAATGTCTCTAAACCAATTGCGTGCACTTCGTAAACAATTTAGGTATGGAGACAGAAATTTAGAAAATAAGTTGTCCAACAGCTAATAGAGAGTGAAAATTAATTCTCGAGTTAGCCTAACAATTATTCCATAGGAATAAATCGACCCATTCAGACAATATTCGATTTTTTTACGATGTAACCTTTTATGATATCGTTCCCTTTCAGGTGGGAAGTGCAAATTCCGCTTACGACAAATTCCTCAATTATACCGCAAAAGTTGTCAATGGAAGTAAGTCTATCTCTTCTGTTACTCACTCATATTAGGTTTCTTTTTCACATGTCTGTTACTTTTGGAAACGGAGATCACATAGAGAGAGTCAATCAAAGCTTCAGAAAGATATCTAATTTCGTGGAGTTTTGAGGCGACTTCCGTGGAAGGGGAGAGGTTCTCCTCTATACCTCAACTCTTGAAATCTCTTCTGTACATATCCCTAACCTTAAGCCCAACGATTTTCGGAGAAGGCGGCAGGGTCTCTTGTTTTATCATACCCAACTAGCTTTTTCTTTTTCAATTCTCATCTTTTTTAATTATTATTTTACAGACACAACTGCACACATTGCACCTTTTCCTCTCTCTCCTCTTTTCCCATCCAACACGAGCAAGTTCTACAGGTACCAAGGCTCCCTAACAACGCCGGGATGTTTCGAGTCTGTCACATGGACAGTCTTCCACGATTCCGTAAAGATATCCGCATCTCAGGTGAGCCTTACGATTGTAAAGTGCGGCTTCTATGATAACGAAAGGAACTAGTGCTTCTTCGATATGTTTTCGTCTTGCGGATCAGTTAGGAGGAGTGTTCGTGTTTAAGCTCAATTTTGTGTTCGAGAACGTGATCTGACGCCTTTTTCCTCGTTTGCCGTAAGCCAAAATCAAAGGTAACACAATATTCTCATTGGGAAGAAACGCACGTGACACAGGCAGCCAATGAGAAAACGAAGAAAATTCCTGAAGGAGTTAAAGGATGCGAAAACGTAGATGATCAAGACGTCAGTGATTTTGAATCTGGTTTTGGTTTTACACAGGTTAAGTTTTGTATCAGGGAAGGTTTAATTTGTTTGGTAAAGGCAGGGCGAAATGTGTTTAAAGTCAATCAGACTGCTGTAGGAATCCTGTATTACTTTGCACACTTAATTGAGATTGCCCTGTGGCACACAGCTACTGACCCCAAACTAGCGCATCTCAGCAGGAAGTGTATCGTCGCTGTTGTTACTATCGTCTACATTTCGCAGATTTTGGCAGCATTACGTTAAAAAAATTCTTCTCATAATTACAGGTTGCTGCCATACGCGGTTTGATGATGAACGACACTGACTACATTGGGTTGAACTACCGCCCGACCCAGGCCCTTAACACACGCACTGTGTATGCGAGCTTCGATGTTTCACCTGGCACAGAAACTCCGACGGTTGCTGATTCAACAGCTGGAGTTAAGATCACCACAAGCCTGTTGCTGTTGATGTTAATCGGAGCTCTATTCCTTAATTAAGATGGCTCCTTCGCATACACCTGACGCCAATTGACTAAGACTTGCTGTTTAGTTAATTGTATTTTTTTAACTCCAAGGAGTTACAACTTTAAAAAGGGACGAGAAACATTCTCTTTGATATGACCGGAATTATAGGAGAAAACGTTTCAAATGTTTGCATAGGTTAGTTTATAGATATTTTAATCAAAGAACAACTTGAGTTTATTAAAAGTTTTAGTCCTTACAGGATGGTTTTAAAGGTTTATTTTCGTAATCTTGAAATTTTACTTGATATCTTTGTTAATTTTTTTACTATTCTACGTGCAAATGAATATTTAGTAAGACCTTTTTGTTCACCTCCTTTAGTAAAGGAAGTCATTAGAAGCAATTCTTAGCTGCCAGATCATGACCAGTTTATCTTTCTTAGCTTAGTCCCTTGAGCCAATGAAAAAGCGCTATGCGGAATTTGGTTTAATTTTTTATGGTAACTTTTCATTGTGCTTCTTTGTGAGGGACCAATAATAACAATAATAATTTAATATTTATATTGCGCAAATTAACATGTGTATATGATCAAATGCGCATCACAACACTTTTCGGGGGACTTTGGCCGGACTGCATCAGCAGTTTACAAACAATCGAAGGAAACTTATTTGAAGATGCCCTTCCCCACAATTCCCAGTAAACAGGCCAGACCACATCACAGTAATCTCGTGAGTGGGTTCTTCAACATCCCCTGCCTAACCAAATGAACTAATTAATAGATGCAAGAGACAGGACCTACGGTTTATTCCTCCTTATCCGAGAAGACTAGAATGTCTATCCATTTCATATCATAGAAAGATAGCGCATTCTCCTCAGTCAGTTTAAGACCTTGAGTGTTGGTTCGGCCGGGGCTCGAACCATAGACCTCGACCTCCCGCACAACAGTCCAGCGCTCTAATCAATTGAGACAAACTGGAAGTGGTCTAATAAAGACAGACTGCTCGTTGCTATGTTGCCTTAAAGAATTTTAAATGATTATGAGTTGGTTTGTAATTCTCGCTACTTTTTCATAAAAATCTTTTTAAATAGATTTTTAAGGTTTGCCAACCAATGAACATGAAATGGCAGTAACTTTTTGACACATTTGCTTACTATGAACTTGAAGTTACGACTCAGTCGACCGTCAGGAAACATTAAAAGACTGTTACTGTTCTAAGCGATTATTATAATTTTATGTACGAGCACCAGAAAAAAGTATAGATCACGTCTAAAACAGTTATTCGCATTTTTATATGATGTATGTATTCAATTAGTATACTTTGGCCTAAGTCAGTTTGTTTACAAAAAGCTCAAAATACAGAGGAGTTCTTGTATCGAATAGGAGTATTTATCAAACATTAGACATATTAAGTTATTTTAATTGTAAATTAAGTTCAAGAAAACGTGATTGTAACACGATCTATTTACCAGGAAATTCTGATATGGTTAATAGGAGCTCGACATGACGGGAGGTGACAATCACGTGTTGACACAAAAATCTTTGCGAACCTTTGTTGATCTAAATTCTTATTTATTGGAGCAGATTATCTGGTTTATGGAAATGATGGATTTTCCAGTGGGCAATGGGAAATAACATGGACGGAGTCATAATATTTTCAAACAGTGTACTCGGATCGCATTTTGTAGCGGTTATTTCAACCTTGGAAGCTTCCTGGCCACTAGTAGAATAACTATTCTGGTCTGATGCCAAACGGTGGCATATGAAACCCGATTAAACAAAACAGTACTAATAACAACCCTCGGTCGTTTGGGCTTCACCAGCACTGGGTAATTCTTAAATGAAATGTTGCTTTAATTATTTTGATGACGAACTAAAGGCCCTGCGAAACAAAGAGACATGTCTAGAAACTGTCTCCATGTCACGCGGAAACACGAAATGTAAGGATTCTTTTCGAAAGGCACCTGCGAAGGCAGAATGTAATCAAGGGAAATACTACTATTACCAGTACTATTTGACCTTCAGAGCTACCACTAAAGTTTGTCGGATCTGTACGGCTGTAATTGGTTAGATTCTAGAAGCGTCCAAATAAAAGCTAATAAATGAAACTTCACTGCGTTGATTCGTTTGCAGTCAATCAGCTGGAAACTAGTTTTCCGATTATCGAAATCGAAGGCCGAAATGCTTGTTAGACCGAATATCACGTTATTTACATTTCCTAAGAACCATATACAAAAAAACATTCCTTCCATTTTAGCGTCAGGTTAGAAAGAGATGGAAAACTTTAGATCACAGGCTTTGGATCTACTGCATCTCCTTGTGAGCTCTTGACTTGAGCGTCAACCCCGACTGACTCACGTGAAGCTACTTGACGTCATTTGGCATCGAGCAGGGCACAATTGGTTTAAGAAACTGGGACTGGTTGAACCGCCCTAGCTTTGCACTTGTTGTTCTGTTTCTGCCAGATTATTAGCTATTACTTGGCGCAAAAGAACGTATCCTACTAATAAAGGAGAGATTCCAGCTAGCGGAAAATTTATGAAGCACTCCAGAAGTGCTCGCTGCTCGCAAGAAAAATTTGACAAATGCTCGCAAAGATCATTCGATACCCCTACATCTAGGTTGCTTTTGCACGAGAAAAGTCGACTTAACACGAATCCAGAGGAACATAATTATTTTTTGAACAACAAGTGTGATAAAAAATGCAAACCAGGGAAGAAAACAGCAAATATGCAAAGGAGAAACACCTCATTTGCGCCTATAATTATTGGTTAATTTGGCGTTGGAATACCTATAAGGATCGTGCATGTTTGCATGTAAAATGCAAAAACATCTAATTTTTCCGGGCTTACAGCAATTTGCATGTGAAGGTTACCATTTTATCATCTCTTGAAATAATTTTAAAGTGTTTAAGATAGTAAAAATGCTAAATGCGGCATGAAATTCAAGGCAAATTTACATCCTACTGTTGGCAAGTTGCGCGAGAATTCGCCAAATATTGATAACTTTCGTGAGGTTATAACCAGTTTGCTAAAATTGATGCTTGCTTAAGATGGTTTATATTTACTAGATTGATTTAATATATATCTTGTTATGTGAATGCAGTGTTCATTCGTGTTTACCATGCTCTTGCAGATTGTTTGATGACCGACAACTGAACTCAAAGTCAAGCGGCACAAACACAAGAGGATGAAGAGCTTTCAAATCAAAAGACAAGTTTGAAGAAGAGCTTGGTACAAAATAAATTTTTAAAGATTTGATTTTCAATCAAAATTTTTCAAACCTTTTTTCGAGAAATTTGATTCTAATACTTAAATTGTCTAGAACTAAGGCATTTCTTTTTTTTTCCCTAGGAAAAACACGTTTTTAGCACTAATTCAACCCAAATTTTTCTCCGTTATTTATTTATTTTTTTTATGGAAACGTTTTCCTTAGTAAGGTCTGTTTAAAATTTTCTATTTTCCCGCCAAAAAACTTATAAAAAATACGGGAGCCCAAAATACGCATGCGCCGTTTTTGTTTCCTCCGGAAAATGCAAGTCATTTTATCTTTATTGCCTCTATTTATCTTTCCATACTTCTATCAAATAAAGTCAAAAAACTTAACAATGTTGTTCACCGTTTGATTGTTAACTTTCTTAAAATACTTCAATCAATAAATGACAATACACAATACAAGTATTTTCTTCTTTAATTAGTTAAGTAATTTTTTGTTAAATCATCACGAAGGTGTAAAGAAAAATTCGTTTAAATATATATTAAGATTTTTGGCGGGAAAATTTAGAGCAATTTGCACAGACTTTCCCCTGATGATATTTTCGACAAAAAAAATCAAAATAGCTTCCGCCAAAAGATATGTGAACATCACCTTGTGCAATTTTTTTTCGCCGAAATTGATAAGCAGTCTTTCGTTCAATTTTTTTGTAAAATTTTACAAATTCTGTTGTTTCTTAGGCAAAGTAAAATTTATCAAGTTATGATTTCTGCCGAAAAAAATTGATTTGACGCAAAAAGTGAAAAATATTTGAGACAAATTTAGAAACCAGATTAGCTTCAAAGTATTCGTTTCTTATCGAACTAATTAGCCTAGTATTTTCATTTTGGTCGCAAGGGCACAAACAATTGCTCAGCTTCACCCATATATTTTTTCAAAATTATTACGAAAAATATATTGTCGAGTTAATTTACAATCCTCAAAGAATCTTTAAAATTTTCTTGTTTATGGCCAAGCTTTTTCCTCTCCTTTTGGGAACACCGGCTTGGATGACTGCTTGGCTCCGAGTATAGTCGCAATTTATTGTGATATGATTGTGTTCGAGTTGTTCACTTTAATTTTTCATCGACTAATTCAACAACTCAGATCTAAGTCCCCAAAATCTCCTATTGTCCTGTGTTACACCGCTCGTTGTATGAAAGAGGTCTTTGTACGTTACAATTACATGAAAACCTAATGGCTGGTGCAGCGGATAAAAATAAAAAAATTAAATTTGACGAATTTAACGTGCATTTAAAAAAAGATGACTTTGAAACGGGTTTTACAGACCAAGCTCAACTCGAAAATCCTCAAATAATATCTTTCAGAAGTTTTGTGGAAAGCAAATGAGCAAAGGACAAAAAGCACTCCTTAGCGCATATTCACTGAAAATTTCCCTTTTTTGTAACCAACACAAAATAATTTATTTAATCACAAAAAAAATGCGTATAGGCACTGTGAAAAATATAAATAAATCGAAACAGGTGATCTCATCCTCTTCACTTTTAAGTTCGTCGTCAATGCCGAGTCAAACAGAATTCGTGAGGACAATTTCCTTAAAATATTTTTGAGAATTTAAATTAACGTGGTCACATTTCATTCTTCCTGAGAGCTTGGAAGACAGTTGTCTTTTTTTTCTTTTTTTTTTTTTAAAGCTGTGAAAGTTACCCAGTGAATTGTGAAGGGACGGAGAGTTTCCATCTTAAGCGTAAAAAAAAAAAAAAACACTTCCTGAAGTTGTGACTTTGTGTTTTCGACTTGACAGTAGTCTAAATGAAACTGAACACCTCTGCTTGTTTTGACGAATTCAAGAGAATTGAGTTTAAAAAAATAAACAAAGTTTTTGGTCTATTGTAACTATTTACATAGAAATTTCTCTGAACCTTCTGAACCAGACATTTAAGTTTTTATGTATTAGATTTGCAAAAGGACAAGAGAACGAATGCAAATGCGCTTTCCGTAATTATTTTTCTAAAGCGAACCGACGCGTGTTCTTTTTTTCACAAATAGTTAATCGCATAAAAGTGAGCGCAGAACTTACACAGAGCAGTTATTGTCTTAAGCATGCATGGTCCGTGGAAATGCGCGATGTCAATGTGTGGCGGGATCAGCGGCGTTTTTCTGTCTGGGACGTTCTGTTTAACATGTTTTGCAGTACATACAAAATTCCAAGAATATGTTCTTTAATAGGTGGTTGATTTTGATGACATTTGCCAACTCAAGTCTCTTCTGGGCTCTTAAGTCACTGAAAATAGCCAGAGCTGTCTAAAAAAGTTCATAATAGTCACAGTCAGTCAGTAGTGTGGTGTGCAAGTCGATTTTGTTCAGCAGTGTGATTGTTGATATTACTATTCAATGTAGTCCGCTGTGTCAGTTAGTCGGTCTCATCTCGAGGTCCCTGGAGACCTTTCCTTCGAAGAAGGCAGAGCAGTCGGATCACTCGATCTCAGGTAAAATCACGCTCAAAGTAATTTTTGTTGTTGGATGAATTGCATGGTGAGTTGCAAACTAGTTGCTCCCCTCCCGTTAGACTTATCGTTTGTAACCCTATGTGAAGTGTAGTGGGATCTTTCGTCTTGTCAATTGTCTTTTCTGGCTGTTTTTGTAAACATGCGCGAAAAAGAAAGCTTGTCATCTTTTTTGTCATCCTCGATGAACTGAATGTCAGCATTATGTCATTGTGAAAGGAGGGTAACGAGTTTTCGTAGCGCGACCAAAGCGTTATCGTTTCTTCGCAAGTTGTAGGTAGCTGAAAAAAGCAGTTCCTTCCGTAAGTAGAACGAAACTTTTGCGCATATTTTTCCTACGTGCTTTTTCGGTTGCCAGTGTTCTCCTGTCCATTGCTAAAGTGGCTAATATAGATTAACGTGTGACTTTTTAAGGTGACACTGACTGATGTTTTGAAAAAGAAAACTAGACAAATTGTCCGTTTAAAAAACCTACGTCCTCAGAATATAACAATCTCGACGAGAACTGGCAACAACAACTCTCTTTTATGGAAAAACAGTGCTACAAAATGAGGTAAAAAATCTTTGAATCGCTTTGCATGTCCGCCTTTTTCCTACAAAAGAACGATCAATGCTCGTTTCAACACTCGGATATTTTTTTGGGAAAATATTTTGTGCCCTCTTGTGCCACCTTAAACAATTCCCTTCTAAAGGTGGCTGCCAACCTTCAGGTTGAACTTTCTGTATAATCTCTACAAGGTTATAATTTTCTATCACAGTTCGTCCTCACAGTCCTTTTAAGCCGATATGAAAGCAGTCTAGTCTCATCAAGTTTTGAAATTTTGGAAGCCACCATTTCTACCATATAAGTATTAAAATATCTTTAAAGTTCTTATCTTTGCAGAGCATCTTCTAGATTCTTCGATTCCAGTTTGTCCTTTCCTTGTATTGTTTGTTCCTCGGTCTTCATTATCTGCTCTGTCTTGCTGTATCTAGAACTAAATATGCAAAACAATACTCAGCGCGTTGTCCTTGAAATAAACCATCGTGATTTAGGTGTGGTAAGATGGATATGGCGAGTTTGTAGTGTATTAGAATTTTTTAGATGTAAAAACTCATTTTCCCATAGCGGCTCGAATTTTGTTTTTATGATAAAGTTATGTGTGAAATGTTCCTGCCACGATTTCTCCGCGCGTTTAAAAGAGCAACTACAATATTTCACGAACGTTACTGCCCTTTACGTGAATTCCACATGTGATCTAAAATATTTATCGGCGCTTCAATTTTAAAGAAAATCAACGGACTGGGAGTGAATTTTTTCAACACTCTACGCAGTAATAGGTGCATCTAAAGACTAGCTTCCGTTTGCTTTTAGTTAAGAACAAATTACTGATGCAAGAAACATGAAGCCGAACCGAACTAAAAGCGCACATGTTCAGAAACTTTGTCTGCGACTCCTTCAGAAAGGGTACGAATATCAAACTTACAATTTTTGAAGAGCAATACTCACTTTTTTACATATTCGAGTTTCAGTCCACTGAATTCATGAACAATCCTGGTACAAACTGCCCAAACAGGAACACAACCCCGCCCTTCCACGACCTGTTCGGTTTGACAAAACTAACAATTTTTCATAAATATGGAAAGTGAAAACAAACCAACCACAGACGATTACGTCACAGATATGGCACGAGTTTTGTTTGCACGTCTTTATGATAGCGTAGCAGAAACCCCCTGGGGAAAAAGAGTTATTTCACGTGCTACTCAGCTACCGGCCATTGTATTTGAGAAAGTTTGCATCAAAAATGAGGAAGCAGGAAGTCTTAGATCTAATCTAAAAGTTCACCGTAATGAAGACATTTATTAATATTAGGCTTTACTTGTGTTTAACGTTAGAAGATTTCGAGAGATCGAAAGTAAATCGGAAGTAAAAACTTTGAATGAAAATCTTTAACTGGTGTACGTATGGCTTTTGTGAACATTTCTTTAACATTGCATGTCATTTGGAATGGAAAATCACATAACCAAGAAACTCTGAGGAAACTCAAACGAAATCAGAAAAAGAATGAATTCAAAACTAAAGCAGAAACCCAATGGTTAAAAACAAAAACGACTTGTCGAGACCCGGGATAATTCAGAGCTTATTTAAACCCTCCGGTATTGAACCAGGGACCTTCAGATCTTCAGTCTGACGCTCTCTGAACTGAGCCATCTCGGCAAGTAAGGAGCAAGTCAGTTGATTCTTACAATTGCTTTGTGAGCGTTAGAAGGAAAGGGTAAAAAACGACAAGTTCCCACTCATGGATTTCAGCCCGAACTGGTTTGATCAGGTGTTCTATGTACTGAGTAGCAGGGAACTCTTCTATCAGGTGAGTTATCTTGCTAAGTTCGTAAGTGACAGTGTCCTACCTATAGAGGTGGGACCCCTGCTTGAGAATATCATCTCAACGGCCAAGATCTAGAATACCCTTCCCTCTTTTCAGTTTTTCATGTTTAATGAAGTATGAGATGTAATCTAGAAGTTCGTCAGTGCAAAGGCATGTTTAAATAGATCTGTTTGTCTATAATACTGGTAGAGGTTAAAAACATCGTCGAAAAATATAATTTTGCAAGTACTTTTGAAGAAGTAAAAATTATCATGTCAAAATACTTAACTTGCGGACCTACTGTATCAAGAGCCTTTTGAACATTTCTTTCACTTTGCATCCCATTTTGAATTGACAATCACGCAGTATAGAAACTTTGAAAAGTTAAAAGACTTCAGAAAAAAATTTAAACGAAACTAAAACAAATACACAATTGAAATTTTATAAAACAGAAACCGCCGAGACCCGGGATTGTTCAGGGCTCGTACGAACCCTCCGAATTTGAACCAGGGAACTTCAGATCTTCAGTCTGACGCTCTCCCAACTGAGCTATCTCGGCTTGCAACGAATCAATTACATTTAGAATTGTTTTTGTAAAATATTCCCGGATGAACCATCCAATTAAAAAGGTCCTCTTGGACGACTAGAGTCAGCATTTCACCATTTTGAGATGCATTTCTGTCTTTTAGTTTCAAGAGAAAAGCGTAACATACAATCGATGTGAGAAAAAAAATACATACCACTATTCCATGGAACCTGTTAACGGTCACTCCGCCACTGATTCCCCGTGAGTTACCGCTTGATATAGGTTTGAAAGTATCAAGTATTTATTATGAGCGGTTTAGAGAAATAAGGGCAACAAATGACAAGTTTCTTATTAGAACCTTAGTTGGGTTTTTGACGTCAGGTGTTCTATCCACTGAAGCTGCCAAGAACTCGCCAAGGAGGTAAGCTTCTTGCTAAGTTAAAACACAAAAGAAATCAGTAAAAAAAAAAAGGAAATGCCGAGACCCGGGATAACTCAAAGCTCAGTTAACTTTCACAGTATTAACCAGGGACCTTCAGATCTTCAGTCTGACGCTCTCCCAACTGAGCTATCTCGGCAAGTGGATTCTTACAATAGATTTCATGACACTCAGACGAAACATCGAATTGAAAAAGTTTATCTTCAACGAGTCAGCATTTTATCTCTTTCAGATGCGTTTCCTCGATTTCATTTTTCCGGGCGAAGTTTAAAATTCCATCAATGTAATAAAACTGACTTTTATCGACAAATATACGATATTAAAAAGATGTCAAGCGCTTATGTGCGCGTTAGATAGAAAGGGAAAAACTGACGACAAGGCCCATCCAAGGATTCCAGCCCGAACTGGTTTGATCAGGTGTTCTATGTACCGAGTAGCAGGGAACTCTTCTATCAGGTGAGTCATTTTGCTAAGTTCGTAAGTGACAGTGTCCTACGTAGAGGTGGGACCCTTGCTTGAGAGTATCATCTCAGCGGCCTAGATCTAAAATACCCTCCTTTCAGCTCTACATGTTTATTGAAGTTTGAGATCTAACCTAAAAGTTCGCCAGTGCAAAGGCATTTTTTAATAGATCTGTTTGTCTGTAATACTGGTATAGGTTCAACGCATCGTCGAAAAATATAATTTTGTAAGTACTTTTAAGGAAGTAAAAAATACATATGATACACGATCCTTGCAGTAGATAGCGCTATTTAAGCAATAGCGAAAATCAGACCTGAAAAAAATCAGGCCTGTACGGGATTCGAACCACTGACCTCTGCGATACTAGTGCAGCGCTCTAACAATTGAGCTAACAAGCCAACTGGGAGCAGGCCGTTGAGTTGATAGCGCTATCTACTGCGAGGATCGTGTATCATATGTATCTAATACCGCAGTTCAAAATATATGAACTTCATATATTTCATTGTATCTGAAGTAAAAAATATCATGTCAAAATACTTAACTTGTGGACCTACTGTATCAAGAGCCTTTTGAACATTTCTTTCACTTTGCATCCCCTTTTGAATTGACAATCACACAGTAAAAAACTTTGAAAAGTTAAAATTCTTATCAATAAAGATTTAGATATGCAAAGTCTAACAAAAACTAACGATAAAAACCGACGTTTCGGTGTCATCATGACGCCATTGTCAAGGAGAAATAAAAAATGAAGTTTGTGGCAAGGTGTAACACTAAATTAGCATAAATATGTTACGAGCTAAATACTTTTGCGCGAATTGAATCGCTTTGCACGTTCAGAGTGGGTTTTAAGTCTCTGATGAAAAGCATTTCGTTCACCAAACAACCGAACTTGTTACTACACCTTTTCAGAATGCTAAAACGTTTCAGTAGGTCTTTCGGGACTTCGCTGTGCCGTTCGTGGTAGTGTTTATATATTGAAGATGCCTTTCGTTTATGTCCATCCACGCGTGTGTGTAAGTGTCCGCGTGTATAGCCCACATAACCCGCATCACACAGGTCACATTGAAATTGATAAACGACGCGTTGTTGGTTGACAATCTGTGGCTTGATTTCTCGTACTTTAAGATCTTGGCCAACTTTGCGGCTAACAAATACTGGCTGGACAGTTGTCTGCACCTTCATGCTAAGATTCTTGAGCTCTTTCTTAACATAATTTGCTGATTCCTGATCTTTGAAAGGTATGACCACACGAACAATGGATATTGGTTCTTTGGGCGTCTGTGTGGGCTGCGTACCAACAATTCTTGATTGTAAGAAGGTGTTAATGGTAGAATTTACCAGGCGTTCCGGGTATTTAAGCCGTGCGAAAACTTTCTTTAGGCGATCACACTCATCAGAGAAATGGGCCCAGGGGGAAGATAATCGGTGGGCGCGATCCAGCATACTTTTCAGCAAGCTCCGTTTGTAGCGATTGTCTACATGGCTTTGGTAGTGTAATAGTAGGCCCGTGTTTGTTGGTTTCACATATACCTTGGTTTCAATCCGAGGTGCATGGTTGAGTAGTTCGGTGCCAAGGAAAGGAAGCTTGCTGTTCTTCTCCACCTCCATGGTGAATTTGACCGAAGTGTGGGCGCTGTTGAGGGTATGCAAGAAGGTAGTTGCTGTTGCTATACCAGGCATTACAGTGAGTGTATCATCAACATATCGACGATAATAGGATGGGAGTTTTCTTTGTCGCTCAAGGGTATCTTCGATGGATGACATGAAGACGTTTGCTAATAAGGGCCCGAGAGGGGACCCCATAGCAACGCCATTTGTCTGTTCGTATAGAGCTCCGTTAAATTGAAATAGTTGGCCTTTGGTGGCTACGTTTAGGAGGTCAATAAGATCTGTTCTGGTAAGGGCAAGATTGTGGGTGGTATTGAACCAATTGTTCGAAAAGGCTCTGTTAACCAAGATCTCTATTGTTTCGTCCAAAGGCACGTTTGTGAATAACGAGGAGACATCATACGAAACCAAGATTTCACCCTTGTTGATCTTCAGCTCGTGAATCTCTTTTGTGAAATCAAAATTATCAGTAACTGTATACTGATTAATGGACAAGGGCTTCAATTTCTCGTCGAGCCATTTAGCAAGGGGAAAGTTGTACGTGTCGGTGGCTGATAATATAGGCCTCATAGCCAATGGTTCTTTGTGGGTTTTTGGCAACCCATATAAATGTGCCAATCTGGAACCTGTAGGGCTCACGGTATCTGCAATGGTCTTCGGTAGAATTCTACGAACAATGGAATCTAGGATCTTCTCTTTTTGTACTAGGGGGTGGTAATATTTGGATGGTCTGCCCCTGGTATTGGGTTTCTCCAGGGGAACGGCACGGAACTTGCTTGTATCATTGACTGAGGCTTCAGAAAGTAATCGCAAGTATTCGGTTTTGTCTAGAACCACAACACCAGACCCTTTGTCGGGTTTCGTGACAACTATGTCGTCGCGTCCTTTTAACTCCTCTATAGCTCTCAACAATGTCTTTGGAGGTTTCGGACTCTTGCGTTCGATGTAATTGAGTGCAACGAAACGTAACGTTGCTGCAGATAATTCCTTTAAATTATCATCATTGAGGCGGGGTTCAAGGCTCCAATAGGCCTTTTCAAAGCTTGCTATAACGTCCATGGGAGACACACGTTGAGGAATGGCAAATAGGAGCCTTGAACCCCACCTCAATGATGATAATTTACGTTGGAACTTAAAAAAACTGGCGCATGCGTATTTTAAGCACTCGTATTTTTCCAAGGCGTTTTGGCGGGAAAATCGAAAATTTTAAACAGACCTTACTAGCGAAAACGTTTCTATCCAAACAAAGTAAATAACGGAGAAAATTTGAAGTTGAATTAGTTGTTCCAACCGTGTTTTTCAAAGAGAAAAAAAAAGAAATGCTTAAGTTGCAGACAATTTAAGTATTGGAAACAAATTTCTTGAAAAAAGATTTGAAAAATTTTGATTGAAAATCAAATCTTGAAAAATTTATTTTGTACCTAGCTCTTATTCAAACTTGTCTTTTGATTTGAAAGCTCTTCATCCTCTTGTGTTTGTGCCGCTTGACTTTGAGTTCAGTTGTCGGTCATCAAACAATCTGCAAGAGCATGGTAAACACGAATGAACACTGCATTCACTTAACAATATATATTTTAAATTAATCGTCTAATAAACATAAACCATCTTGAGAGAGAATCAATTTTAGCAAACTGGTTATCACCTCACGAAAGTTATCTATATTGGCGAATTCTCGCGCATCTTGCCAACAATATAATGTAAATTTGCCTTGAATTTCATGCAGCGTTTAGCTTTTAGCATTTCTAGTATCTTCAACACTTTAAAATTATTTAGAGATGATAAAAGGGTAACCTTCACTTGCAAATTGCTGTAAGCCCGGAAAAATTAGATTCTTTTTGCATTTTACATGCAAACATGCACGATCCTTTAAAGTATTCCAACGCCAAATTAACCAATAATTATAGGCACAAATGAGGTGTTTCTCGTTTGCATGTTTGCTGTTGTCTTTGCTGTATTGCGTTTTTTATCACACGTTGCTCAAAAAATAATTGTTATGTTCCTCTCGATTCGTGTTAAGTCCACTTTTCTCGTGCAAAAGCAACCTAGATGTAGGGGTATCGAATGGTCTTTGCGAGCATTTGTAAAATTTTTCTTGCGAGCAGCGAGAAAATTCGAAAATACATATGGCGAGCAGCGAGCACTTCCAGAGTGCTTCATAAATTTTGCGCTAGCTGGAATCTCTCGTTTATTACCAGGATACGTTGTTTTGCGCCAAGTAATAGCTAATAGTCTGGCAGAAACAGAACAATAAGTGCAAAGCTAGGGCGGTTCAACCAGTCCCAGCATCTTAAACCAATTATGCCCTGCTCGATGCCAAATTACGTCAAGTAGCTTCACGTGAGTCAGACGGGGTTGACGCTCAAGTCAAGAGCTCACAAGGAGATGCAGTAGATCCAAAGCCCGTGATCTAAAGTTTTTCATCTCTTTCTAACCTGACGCTAAAATGGAAGATATATTTTTTTGTATCTAGTTCTTAGGAAATGTAAATAACGAGGTATTCGGTCTAACAAGCATTTCGGCCTTCGGTGTCGATGATCGGCAAATAGTTTCCCGCTGAGGGACTGCAAAAGATTGAACGCAGTGAAGTTTCATTTATTAGCTTTAATTTGGAGGCTTCTAGAATCTAACCAATTACAGCCGTACAGATCTGACAAACTCTAGTAGTAACTCTGAAGGTCAAATAGTACTGGTAATAGTAGTATTTCCCTTGATTACTTTCTGCCTTCGCGGGTGCCTTTTGAAAAGAATTCTTACATTTCGTGTTTCCGCGCGACATGGAGACAGTTTCTAGACATGCCTCCTCGTTTGGCTGGGCCTTTAGTTCGTGATCAAAATAATTAAAGCAACATTTCATTTAAGAATTTCCCAGTGCTGGTGAAGCCCAAACGACCGAGGGTTGTTATTGGTACTGTTTTGTTTAATCGAGTTTCATATGCCACCGTTTGGCATCAGACTATATTAGTTATTCTACTAGTGGCCAGGAAGCTTCCAAGGTTGAAGAAACCGCTGCAAAATGCGATCCGAGTACACTGTTTCAAAATATTATGACTCCGTCCATGTTATTTTCCATTACCCGCTGGAAAATCCATCATTTCCACAAACCCAGATAATTTGCTCCAATAAATAAGAATTTAGATCAAGAAAGGTTCGCAAGTGTTTCTTGTGTCCACAGGAGATTGTCACCTCTCGTCATGTCGAGCTTCCTATTAACCATATCAGAATTTCCTGGTAAATAGATCGTGTTACAGTCACGTTTTCTTGTTTAAGCGAAAGAAGGTTTAAGTCATTGGGTAAAATACCCAGGAAACCAGTCAAAGAAACTACGATTATAAGACTAGCTTCAAGCCATGAAAGCAAATCTACTGAGGGAAAAAGAAAAACCAGCTTACAAAGTCAAGCAGAATTGTTTAAAGGAGCTCTACAAACTGACCCTGCTTCTATGAACACGATTGGCTCTTGCAGTTATACACACAACTTAAGTAGTTGTGAAATTAAAGCCTGAAAAAAATTCAGGTCTGAACGGGACCAGAACCTATGACCTGTGCGATATCGGTGCAGTACTCTACTAACTGAGCTATCAAGCCAACTGGGAGCTGGTTTGAAAGATCACATATTTGAACTGCGGAACTGTACCCCTCTCAAGCAGAAAGCCTGCGACGATAAAATGTGTTAAAAATTGAACCAATAAACGAAATGCTCAGTTGTCATAGAGCTTCGTGCGTTTTCTCGATAATACATACAGCGCCTTCAAAACAGTTACAGGCTGAACTATTGAAGAAAGACTGAAGCCAGAGGAAAGGATGTTTCAACCTTTTGGTTTTAACCATGTCATTACTGATTTATCGTTTATATATGTATAAAAAAAAAAACTATAAAGCAGGATTAACGAAACTTCGAGCAATCGAGCACATGTTAACGAGAATGCGAGCAGTTGCGAAAATTTTGCAAGCCCGACCAAGCGAGCACTCGTGTAATTTTTCGAGCAATTAGAGCAAAGGCCAAATTTTGCGAGCACTTTTAAATTGAATGGGACCACTCGATACCCCTAGATGTGAATTAGATTGTGCAGAATTTAGATGACGTTCAGTTATAGAATTTTGATAATGTATTTTTCTAAAACATTTTACCAAACCAGTTGATATTTAAAATGTTCAATACTATGAACAAGTACCCGCCGAAAACAATAGAAGCATTTTCACGTATTTGTTTTGCTTTATCAAAACCTAGACTGAGTGATGAAAATTTTCAAAGGAATTTTTTCAGAATGAGTTGGACTCTTTGGTACACTTTCCATTGCGCATCCTTTCTTTTATTTTCTTTTTTTCTTTTTTTGACAATTGGTTTGTTTTGTTTCCTTACTTAAAATGAATTAATATAATAAATTGAAAAGGATTTCTGCCACAATATGTGCGAATTTAGACCAGTGCGGGTGAAAACAAATTCATATATTTGGACGAATTTCTATGAATTACAATCCATACAAAACAGGAAAGCTAAATTTTCCTGAGCCATATCCATGAGGTCGAAAATGTAGGAAAAATTCTCTATGACGAAAATGCTTACACAGATAGTAGCTGATTTATGATAAAAAACAGCCATCAAAAGTTTTACTTCTCCGCCTGAAGTTCTCTGTATTCTAGAGTTTGACACTGATTTCCCCGGTGTAGCGTGTCATCCATTCAGCAGTAAAAGAAAAATAATGAATTCCTTCTGCCTAGCAAAGGACAATGTTAACATTTGAAAGGTTTTGCATGACTTATACGGCAAAGCAAACCGTAAAGATGGCTGGTGAACCAGGCATTCTCGTCTTGCTTTCGTAACAAATATTTGTCTCTTGGTTTGAATTTCGGTGGTGTTATTCTCAACCAATTTTGGGCCCAAAAGCAGTTCTAAAAGTTACATCTTGCCAAACACTGCTCGGTAGAGAAAACAATCTGCATGCACGGTCACCCATAGTGAAAATATTATATTTAGATTAGATTAATAAAGCTACGAAGCAACCAACTCACCTTGATAGGAAAGGTTCTCATCCATCCTCTTCTCTTGAGGTTCTTTGCATCTTCATCTTTATTTCCCCCTCCTAAGTTTTGCTTCTTTCCATCCTTTCCTGAGCCCAATATCTGTCTGTTGTAGGAGGAAGGAGAGTCGGTTATATTGGAAATACGAAGTCTAAAACTCACATAAATTCCAATTATAACTCTTTATAGGTGAATGCATAATTTCAGGTGGAGGCAGGACAGATCAAGATGGTCAAAACGCTTTTTCTTTAATTGTTTCTGAACACCAAGTCGTCGAGAAATCGACATGCCTATAAGTCTCCGTTAATTTCCTTGGAAATTAAATGTTATTAAAGAAATTCCCCATAATTTCTGAACAAGTTTTGACCGGATAAGTTACCACAGCAACACTATAGGCTCTTGGCACTCTTGAATTTTAGCTTCTATATGCTTGTAACACAAAGTGATTCACATTACCCCAGGATACGGTACAGTTATCTACTTCCAATCTGCTTGTCAAGACATGTTAATGCAAACATTTTCAAACATCTTTGCAGTTAGATCCGAACCACGTTGCACTTCAGATGATAATTTGAACCACCTTAATTAATGGCGACAGCTTTGGAGCACCAAGGCTAACTTAAAACAAGGACTTAGCTTAAACAAAAGCGTTTTTTAAGCCAGGAATGACAAATGGAAAAAAATTTTCCTTGGTACATGGCATCCACCAGTTGGAATGGGACTACATTAAAAGAGGTTCTTTGCTTTTAACTCCCCTCCCCTCCTCCGTTTGTAGCTACTGGCTCCAAAACAGATGTGCTAGACCTCCAATAAATCCATCGCAGAAAGATGTCCAGAGAAATATATCGTGTCAAATCTGTTTGTAACATTCGCTCCGACGAAGGGCTAACGTTCGAAACGTCAGCTTTTGTAATTGTTACCGTGGCCAATTTACCATTTCAACTTTGTTGATATATCCAAATAATTTCGTTACTCCCACCGACGCAGCCGGCTCGAAACAGTTTCTTTCGAAACTATCAGCCTTTACTGTTTGTAACGAGTTTGTCTGTAAGAGGAACCAATTCCTTGGATGACTCTCATTGCAATACTACTACTCAGCAACGGTCAGACAATAACGATTTTCATTCTGACGTTCGCATGTTACGGGGTTTCAAGATTGCTCATTTAAACGTTAATCGTTTGGTAAACAAACTCGATCATGTAAAGGAACTTGTCCACAAACACTCCTTTGACATCTTGACTCTTTCTGAAACCTGGCTAGCTCCAAATATTTTGGACAATGAGATCACGATACCAGGGTACTCGCTTGTGCGTAAGGATAGACAGTGTTTGACCAAAAGTTGTGGTGGAGGAGTTTTAATTTTCGTCCGGGATGGAATCCCCTTTGTCGTTATGTCTGATCTCATAAAGCATAACTTTGAATGTCTGTGGGTGGAAATCAAGAGACCTAAATGCAAACGAATGATACTGTGCTGTTCTTACAGACCTGATGATGTGAATATCGATGGTTTTATTTCAAATCTAGCTGATTCGCTAAATCACATCGACACTGAAAACTCCGATATTGTTTTGGTGGGTGACTATAATATTGATTATTCCACCAAGAATCAGTTACGCCGTAAACTTGATGAATTTGCATTACAACACAGTCTTTCTCAGATTATTTGTAAACCTACTCGGGTCACTGAGAATTCTAGCACCACGATAGACTTGATGTTCGTTAACAACACTCACAGGGTCGTGCAGTCCGATGTTCTGCAGTCAAGCATCAGCGATCATAGCATTGTGTTCTGTACTATCAAGGGAGGTGTAAAGAAACTTCCACCAAAGTTGCTCGAGTATCGTTGTTTTAAAAGCTACGACAAAGAAGCATTCTTGCGTGATCTCAGCAACTTACCTTGGAGCATAATCGAAAGTGCTAATGATGTTGATGATGCCGTGTTCCTCTGGGAAGGTCTTTTCAATAGCATTGCAAACGACCACGCTCCGATAAAATCAAAGCGTGTGAAGGGGACAAAGACACCATGGGTTACGAACAAACTCCTCGAAATTCGGAGTGATCGAGATTACCACTGGAAACAGGCTCAGAAGCGTAAGAACTCGCAGTATCACTGGCAAATGTACCGAAAATTGAGGAACTGTGCGAATAGCGAGGAAAAGAAGCTGAAATCGAAATATTATTGTCGGCTGATAGAAGATGCTAAAGGTGACAGCTCCAAGATGTGGAAAGCAATTAAAGAGACACTTCCCTCTAACCACAATGAAATTAATGCAGTTTTTGGTCATGGAAAATTGCAGACTGACCCCAAAGGCATTGCAGAAACTCTAAACAATCACTTTTCAAGCATCGGTAAGAGCCTTGCAAAGGCCTTTCGTGATTTAAAACCGACTCAGTACGATGCAGTTCCTACCTTATCGTTCTCTCTCAAGTATGTGACGTCAGCCTTTGTTGAAAAGCAGCTGCGCCTAATGAAAACCAATAAAGCGGTAGGACTAGACAACATCAGTGCACGTTTACTCCGTGATGCAGCAAATGTACTTGCTTCACCTCTGAGGGATATCATAAACCTCTCTTTTGAGAAGGGTCAATTCCCATCATCTTGGAAATGTGCGAAAGTGACTGCTCTTTTCAAAGAAGGTGATAAGTCCGATAAAGATAACTATCGTCCCATTTCTATCCTGCCCACGGTCAGTAAAGTAATTGAGAGAGCTGTTCATTCTCAACTTTACGGCTACCTCGACTCCAACAATCTGCTTGCTGTGAACCAGTTTGGCTTTAGACGTGCAAGATCTACCGCTTTAGCTCTAACGCAGTTTACCGATGAAGTGCTAAGTAATATGGATAAAGGTTTAGTAAATGGTGTAGTTTTTATTGATCTGAAGAAAGCCTTCGACACCGTTGACCATGTCATTTTACTCGGGAAGCTCAAATCTCTAGGATTACGCAGCAAGAATCTTGAGTGGTTCCATTCCTACTTATCCTCTCGTTACCAGAAGACTGTGATTGGTCAAGCCTCTTCTCCTGCGCGGAAGGTTTCCGTTGGTGTTCCTCAGGGGTCTATTCTCGGTCCATTACTATTTGCCATTTACATCAACGATCTACCCAAGGTCCTTCGGAACACTACGGTCACCTTATTCGCTGATGACACTGCCATCTACTGCTCTTCTCAATCAGCCCGTGACCTACAGACCATGTTGAATCAGGATCTGGACAGGCTAGCTCAGTGGCTCTACGAGCATAAACTTACACTAAATATCTCGAAGTCTAAATTCATGCTCATTGGCGGTCCAAGGAAACTTAACACCTTAGAAGAATTCACATTAATAATCAAGGAGAAGGAGTTAGACAAAGTCAATTCGTTCAAGTATCTGGGCGTAATTATCAATGAGAATCTGACTTGGACTGATCACGTGGATTACATTAAGACCAAAGTGTCTCAGAGGCTTGGCGTCTTACAGAGAATAAAACATCTTATGCCAAGAAATACAAGGGAACTCTTTATAAAAGCCATGGTGATGCCAATCCTTGATTATGCTGATGTGACTTGGGGGGATAAATCCAACACCACTCTGATGAACAAGATCCAATTACTCCAGAATAAAGCAGCTAAATTAATTTTAGATATGCCAAAGCATTCATCAGCAACAGAAGCTCTTGATCTACTTGGTTGGGATACATTAGAAAAAAGACGAAGATCTCATCGTCTATTTTTGGTTTTTAAGTCCTTGAATGGACTAATTGATTGGAATTTTAATTTTAATCATTTTAAAGACATGCATGATTATAACACTCGTTTTAATAACAACATTTGTAAACCACAATCAAAGCGTACATGGGGTCAGCATCGGTTTGTTTGTCATGCAGTAGATGACTGGAACGCTCTCCCAGACGGCATTAGGAACATTTCCGATTTTTCAGTTTTTAGACGTCTTGTTAAAAATATGTAGTCTCTTCTATTGATTATGCCCTTTTATCCTTTTCTTGATAACCATATTTATATTTTCTGTTATCCTTACGTTAGATTTATGCAGGGCCTCACTGAAAACCACACTTTGTGACGTGGGCTCCCTGTCAAAAGATCTTACTTATTATTCCATGATCCGGGATGAAAATGACTGGTTAGTTGATCAGACACTCAAACTTAATCAGTCAGCCAGGTAGTCAGTGAGTCAAGCAGGCAGGCAGGTTGGCTGTCAGTCAGTCATTAACGGAGTCAAACAGTTAATCAGTCAGGCAGTTAGCCAGCCCGTCAGTCAGTCAGTTAGTGAGTCATCCATGCAATCACGCAATCAGGTAGTCAGGAATCCAGGCAGCTAGGCAGCCAGGCAGCCAGGCAACTAAGTAGTATGTCAGTCAGTTTGACAGTCAGTCAGTCAGTCATTCCATCAATCAGTCACTCAGTTAATCAGTCAGTAAGTCAGTCCAGTCAATCGGTCAATCAGTCATTCAATCAGTCACTTAGTCAATCAGTCACTAAGTCAGTCAGTCAGTCACTCACTCACTCACTCACTCAGACAGTCTGTCACTCATTCACTCATTCGCTCAGTCACTCAGTCAGTGAATCAGTCAGTCATTCAGTCAGTTACTCTGGTCACACTAGACGACATCTACCAACTTTGACAACTAACATGCCAAAGCTCAGTTTTAAGAAGGAAAGAATGGTAATGGCTTTAAGTCTAATATATATATCTTATTAACCAAGCGCGAGGGCCGTACTGGTTGAATATCGGCCCGAGGTCTTGACAGTACGGACTTAGCGCGGCGAGGTCCGTACAAAAAGGACCGAGGGTCGATATTCTTCCGGTACGGTCCCGAGAAAGCTTGGTTAATAAGAGATTTATTATACGACTGACGTTCAAAGGGACACAAGTGCGGTATCATTCGGGACCGTGCCCGGTCCAATACTGAGCGAATATTGACCGAAAATAGAGTATTTTGATTCGTTGATTTTAGTTATTGGCCCTCTGACTGCCCGAGTCGTGTAATGATATGGAGGAGTAACTAATCATAAGGTCTCACTCAAGAAGAACTCATTCCTGATCGAATCATGTACAAATTGTTCCTTAGCAAGCAATTTTGTGCATATAATTCCGTACTTGATGAGCTATTGTCATCGTTGATCTGGTCGTTTGGAGGTATTGTCCATCGCGGCATTGTTGGTTGCCGCTCAATTCATCACGGCATTCCTCTTTACTCTAGACATTTATTCCATCTGCCGCTGAAAGATTCCCGCTTTTACCACATGAAGATCAAGAAAAAGCGTGCTCCGTGTCTTTACTATCCCAACTCGTCCGCATCGCGGCAGCTTCTTCTCAGAGGCGGGGACGTGTCTGTTAATCCCGGCCCTTCCACCAACGATCGTCTCCTAAAATGCCTTTCATTTAATGCACAAAGCCTAAAAAGTAAACACAGGTCTCCTCGCAGCGAATCGTTCTGCCAGATTCATGCATTTCAAAAGCTGGCTTACACTAACGAATACGACATCATTTGTGTTACCGAGACTTGGCTCAAAGATTTTTTCCTGGACTCTGAGATTTTGGATGCCGGCTACACTATCTTTAGACGCGATAGGGTTGAACGTGAAGGCGGGGGCGTGCTAATAGCAGTAAAGGTCAATCTTGATTGCCGTCGCAGATCTGACTTAGAAACAGGGCTCGAAATGTTATGCGTCGAGTTAAACCTCGCGTGTTCTTCTAAATTATTAATCAGTGTTATTTATAGACCACCTGACTCTACACCAAGCTATGATTTTTACTCCGTCACGGAGTTTATGTCTCATGTCAATATCTCTGCTCGCTTCCTCAAGAGCCATTCCTTAATTCTTGGGGACTTCAATTATCCTGCCATCAAGTGGATTGAAGGCTGCGGCTTTTCGAACTTTACGAACTCTGCCGATTCCGCTTTTTGTGAAACTTTACTCGACCACTCTCTACTGCAAGTGAACCCTTTTCCGACCCGCAAGGAGAATATTTTGGATTTAATAATAACTGATGCACCTGACCGCATTATGAACATTGCGACCTTAACTCCTCTACTGGCTGGCCTTGTGACCGATCACGACCTACTTGAATTTAACTTGGTTGCTAGGCCTCGTAGGGTAAAGAAACCTGCCCGCTATGCCTATAAATTTAAATCAGCTAACTTCGAGAACCTCAAACTGCAGATTATGCAGAGCTCTGCTATTAGTAATAGCGTATTACGTGACTCTGATGTTGACGCCTGCTGGTTCATTTGGAAATCCGCCCTTCTGGATGTTATCGATGCTAATATCCCTAAGGCCAGAGTCAGGGACTTAAACACACCTCCGTGGATTGACAAAGAAGTTCGTCACTTGCTGAAGAGGAAAGAATCAGCCAGACGTGCAGCGAAGAAACACAACAACGCTTTTAACCTGGAAAAGTTCAGGACTTTAAGAAAAGTATCTAAGGCACTGATAAACAGGAAATTAAGGGAACATCTCACTTCTCTCGGCGACAACTTGAAAGCCAATCCAAAACGCTTCTGGAGTTATTTCCGCCACAGAACCAAGTCAAACTCTATACCAGCTAATGTTACGTACGGTGGACGTCAGATATCCTCCGGGGTGGAGATGGCAGAAGCCTTCAATAAGTTTTTCTATTCTACGTTTACGCATGCGCCTGAGGTACCCCTTAAGCCATTTACGCCGCCCGACGGCAGGTTGCCCGTCTTCGACAGCTTAGTGCTGTGCGAGGACGAGGTCTACAAAGTGCTCTCGAATCTAGACCCGAGTAAAGCTCCGGGCCCTGACGGTCTCCCTACAACCGTGCTAAAGACGTGTGCAAGGGAATTAACACCTTCTCTTTGCGCCCTTTTTAATTTATCTCTTGAGGAGGGTAAACTACCCATTGAATGGAAAAACGCACTTGTCGTTCCTGTTTATAAGAAAGGAAAAAAGGAGGACGTTACTAACTACAGACCTATCTCTCTACTGTGCGTTGTGTCCAAAGTATTAGAACGATGTATACTCAAGCACTTTAATGATTTTCTTTGTCCTTTGTTTGACAATGCACAGCACGGTTTCCTTCAGGGTCGATCTACAGTCACCCAGCTTCTAACGTTCTATCACGAGATTGGCCAGTCTCTTGATAAGGGCCTGCAGTCGGACATAGTGTATCTGGACCTCGCGAAGGCTTTCGACAGTGTTTCCCACCAAGGGTTGCTTCTGAAACTCTCCCAATACGGTGTCGGTGGGAAACTTCTCCAGTGGTTTGAGAGTTATCTAGATGGACGTGGTCAGCAGTGCTTGGTCCACGGTTTCACCTCTAGTCGTTCCCCAGTTCCATCAGGAGTCCCTCAAGGCAGTATCCTTGGTCCTCTGCTGTTCTTAGTTTATGTGAACGACCTCCCGCCGGTGATACAGAATCATTTCGCACTCTTCGCCGACGACTCAAAGTGTTCCAGTGTCATTGATAGTCTACAGGACTGTGAGTCACTCCAAAAAGACCTGGACAGGCTGCAGGGCTGGAGTGATAATTGGCACCTAAAGTTTAACACCTCTAAATGTGAGGTACTAACCGTCACACGTAAGCGCTACCCACTTCGCTACGATTATAAGTTGAACAACATCTCACTTAATCACGTCACTCAAGTAAAAGACCTCGGAGTGTCTATCTCTTCCGACCTCACATGGGACACTCACACCAACACTATATTAGCTAAGGCCAATAGGATGCTTGCATTCTTGCGACGCAACAGTCTTTCGTCATTCACTACAGATCATAGGAAATTACTATATCTCACGTTTGTCAGATCACATATTGGCTATGCTAGCGAGATATGGGCTCCCAGTTCGATCGGTGGCATAAAAAAAAATAGAAAGTCTTCAACGCAGGGCAACAAAATTCATCTTAAACACGCACTGGCAAGAGGATATTTCTTATCATGAGCGCCTTTCCCGCCTCAACCTGCTACCGTAAACATACTGGCACGAAGTAAAAGACTTAAGTTTCTATTTCAAGTGTCGCGTTGGCCACTACACCTTACCCATAGCTGATTATGTCAGGCCCAAAGGCACTCGTCTTACTCGTCATAGCTCTGATCTAGACGTACTAATTCCTAAGTGCCGTACAAAGCTCTTTCAATTTAGTTACTTTAATCGTGTCGCTAAACTATGGAATACCTTACCTGTATCCACTCGTATTATTAGTTCTCTCAATCAGTTTAAATCTCACGTACTCCAACGCTATTCCGCTGCTTTTCGTACAAACTATGACGTCACTAACTTCAACACCTGGAAGTCGATCTGCTGCAAATGCAGCAGGTCACGTGATATTCTATTAGATGGTAACTGTTGCTATTAGGACTTTCTATCGGCCGCATAAGGGATTTATTCATATCGTTTTCGTTTTTGCTTTTATTATTGTATATACTTTTTTATATACTTTTTACACTGCCTGTTGTTTACATAGTATTTGTATATTTCTCGTAAGGGCACACTTAATTTGGAGCCTCGCTCTGTTGTGTGTCCCGCACCTTTGTCCTCCGTTCTCCTCTGTATCTTGTTCATATGTATATTGTAGTCCTTTTAGTATTGTAAGTATGGTGAAAGCGATTAAATAAATAAATAAATAAATAAAGTAGTTGAACTCGTTCAACTCTGAATTCTAAGTTTGAAATCAACCTTTGCGCACCAGAAACTATGAAACAGAGACAAGTGATATCTAACTGTTATCTAAAATAGAATATTAGCAAATGATTGGGTTATTACAAGTTACCTTTCAACATGAAGCTCAATGTGCAACAGAATCACTCTCCGGTGTTCAACGGATTTGCCCTTCTATTTGATTGTTTTCACATCCACCCAGGTTTTGAATTTGTCCAAGCTGAGGAACACGTGCGCCATAAGTACCAAGGAAGAGTTTGGACGTCGGAGTGTTGTCGGTGGTTGATTTTGTTTTCACCCAAGAACAAATTTTGGTTTTACCATCAGTCGCCATTTTCTACCTCGTGCAAATGTACACGTGTGGTGAAGTAATTGAACATTCATATTGAGCTGATCTGCGATTTATGAATATTAAAACATTTTGCCTTACTAAAGTCCAGTACGTTTCTCGGTTAAAAGGATGGAAAGAGAGAACAATCCGCGAATGAACTATTGTATTGTATTGCATTGTATTGTAATCTTTATTTAAACACGATCAATTCATCAGCCTATAAAAATACATATCACATACGTTAAGATACTTAACATTAAACCTACATACTATAACACTATAGCTGTTTTCCGTAAATGCTGTGCGTTAGACTTAAAGAATGTCATTGATCTTACGTTTAAATAACCCCAGAGACTCTGTGTTCCCTATATCGCGTGGTAAACTGTTCCATAATGTGGCGCCATTGTAGCTAAAGCTTTTTCTGTAATAATTAGTGCGCGGTAGTGGAACATTAAGCTTATTTTCAGAGTCCCTGAGGTCATAAGCAGAGTCACACCACGTAAACTTTGAATATAGATACCTTGGAGCTAGCCCGTGGAGACATCTAGACATCATGGTGGCTTTATGGATTTCCTGCTGGCGTGCAAGATTTTTCCACCCTAAAAACTCGAGTAGCTCAGTTGCATCAGCATCATAGTTAGAGAATGTCAACACACAGGCTGCTCTATTCTGCAATTTCTGCAGTTTGTCTCGTAGCGTTTTCCCACAGCTACCCCAAGCAATGTCACAGTAATCAAAGTGAGGTTTTACTAAAGCTTGGTAGATGAGATGTAAGGTTGATGCTGGGATCAGGTGCCTAATTCGCTTTAGGGCCCCGATACCAGAGGCGATCTTTTTCGTTAGTTTTTCGATGTGACTATGCCAATCGAGTTTATCGTCTATTATTACACCAAGCGATTTTGTAGCTGTAACCTGGCTCACTTGAGTATTGTTCATTCTAATTGTTGGTGAAGCTGTGAGAGTATTCAGTCTCTGCCTCGACCCTATTAGCATGAATTCGGTTTTAGTTATGTTCAACGTGAGTTTGTTCGCTTGTAGCCAGTTGAAGACGTTTTCTAGGTCTTCATTTAGACAAAACTGAACGTTCTCAAGATTGCTTCCCGCATATGTGAGGTGCGTGTCATCGGCATACATTCTCGGTTTACAATTTGATAAGCAATTTGGAAGATCGTTGATATATAATAAGAACAATAATGGACCGAGGATGGTCCCTTGAGGGACACCGCAAGTCAACGAGTAGCTACTGGATAGCGACCCGTTGACAGAGCATTTTTGTGTTCGGTTTTCCAAATATGACTGAAACCATCTGAAAGATTTTCCATGTATACCATAATAGTTTAGTTTCGATAGAAGGATCTGATGATCAACAGTGTCAAAAGCTTTTTTCAAATCTAGAAAAATGACTCCATTGATTTTCTCGTTATCAATATTATATGCCCAAGAATCTGTCGCTTCCAACAAAGCTGTTACAGTTGAATGATTAGCACGAAACCCTGATTGGTTTTGACATAGAATATCGTGCTCTTCCAAATAGGCATATAACTGTTCATAAACTATCCTTTCAAACACCTTCGCCATTATTGGAATCACCGATATTGGGCGGTAATTATTAGCATCACCGCGGTCACCCTGTTTATAAAGAGGGGTAATCCTTGCATATTTCCAGTCGTCTGGGAACGTCCCTTGGCTAATAGATTGATTGAAAATATCACATATCGGCACACAAATAAGATCAGCACATTCCCTGATAAACCTAGCAGATATTTTGTCAAGGCCTATTGCCTTTGACTTGTCTAGTTTATTTAAAAGTGAAAAAACTTTAGTTGGATTGGTGGGTTGGAGCTTAAACCGTTTATCTGATGCGGTAAGATATCTTTGATAGCTATCACTATCACAATTTATCTCACTGACAAGTTTTGGACCAATATCAGCAAAGTGGTCATTGAATTCGTTTGATAGCTCCAACGGATTAGTTATCGTTAATCCGTTCACTTTTTAGTGACGCCACTGGCGTTTTCCCAGATTTTCGAGAAGTTAACTCGTTTATAGTCTGCCAGGTCTTTCGGGAGTCGCTGGTTTGCTTATTAAAACTATGTTGGTAATAAACTTGCTTACCTGAGCGTATTTGCTTATTGACTATATTTCTTTGTTTCTGAAATCGTTAGGATCATTTGTCTTGCTAGCTTTGACTTTTAATATGTCTCTACATATGGTGCACGATCCTCGCAGTAGATAGCGCTATTTAAGCAATAGCGAAAATCAGACCTGAAAAAAATCAGGCCTGTACGGGATTCGAACCACTGACCTCTGCGATACTAGTGCAGCGCTCTACCAATTGAGCTAACCAGCAAACTGGGAGCAGGCCTTTAAGTTGATTCGTAATAAACCCGTGAAAGTGATAAATCAGATACAATGAAATATATGAAGTTCATATATTTTGAACTGCGGTATTAGATACATATGGTGCACGATCCTCGCAGTAGATAGCGCTATTTAAGCAATAGCGAAAATCAGACCTGAAAAAAATCAGGCCTGTACGGGATTCGAACCACTGACCTCTGCGATGCTAGTGCAGCGCTCTACCAATTGAGATAACAAGCCAACTGGGAGCAGGCCGTTAAGTTGATTCGTAATAAACCCGTGAAAGGGATAAATCAGATACAATGAAATATATGAAGTTCATATATTTTGAACAGCGGTATTAGATACATATGGTGCCTCGCAGTAGATAGCGCTATTTAAGCAATAGCGAAAATCAGACCTGAAAAAAATCAGGCCAGTAGGTTTTTTTTATTTTTTTATTTTTCAGGTCTGATTTTCGCTATTGCTTAAATAGCGCTATCTACTGCGAGGATCGAGCACCATATGTATCTAATACCGCAGTTCAAAATATATGAACTTCATATATTTCATTGTATCTAATATGTCTCTATTATGCCTCCCGGTTAGCTCAAATGGTTAAGCGCCGGACTGTTGTGCGGGAGGTTGAGGGTTCGAGCCCCGGCCGGACCAACACTCAGGGTCTTAAAATAATTGAGAAGAATATGCTACCTTTCTATAACATCGATCAAGAAATGGTTAGATATTCTAGTCTTCTCGGATAGGGACGAATAAATGGAGGTCCCGTTTTCCGCAACTATTAATTAGTTAATTTGGTTAGGCAGGGGACGTTAAAGAACCCACTTCACGAGATTACTGTGATGTGGTCTGGCCTGGTTACTGGGAATAGGGGGGAGGGGGTATCTGGTATATTCGCTTTCATTTGATTGTAAACTGCTTAGCAGTCTGGTAAAGTCCCCCGTACAGTGTTGTACAGCGCCATGAGTTTAAGATATGAGCGCTATATAAATACAAGTTATTATTATTATTATTATTATTATTATTATTATTATGCATAAGGTCTTTCAATTCAGAGGTAATCCACGGAGAACTCCGCGAACGAACGCGCATCGTTTTCAGTGGGGCATGTTTGACAGCGATAGCCAGAAATGTACATTTCCATTGCTGCCACATTACGTTTGGGTTGGAAGACTCGTATACATTATCCCAACATTGAGATAGAATATCATAACGAAACTTTTGGCGATCGAAATTTCGATTCCGCACGGCATTGACGGACAGCACATTATCTCATTCTAGGTGCGATTTAAAATTATTATAAAACTGCTCATTACCTTTAAAATTTAAGTGCAGTCCACCTTTGTTGAGTCCACTATGAGATATGTTCTCATGATGGATTAATATCCATCCATTTTGATGGCAGAACTTCTTTAGATGCTTGTTGGCTGTTTTCACTGCCTGGTCCAGCTTATCTTTTCTGCATACAAGCTCCGACAGCGTAACTGTAGTATTGCAGGTGCCCTCGATCTGTCTCGCGAGATCTACAATCGATTCCGCAACAGCCTTTGGTTCCCTAGTTCGCCAGTGCAAAGGCATTTTTTAATGGATCTGTTTGTCTGTAATACTGGTATAGGTTCAAAGCATCGTCGAAAAATACAAATTTGTAAGTACTTTTGAGGAAGTAAAAGATATCATGTCAAAATAATTAACTTGTGGACCTACTCTATCAAGAGCCTTTGGAACATTTCTTCCACTTTGCAACCCATTTTGAATAGACAATCACTCAGTATAGAAATTCTCTGAAAAAGTTAAAAGACTTCAGAATTTAAACGAAACTAAAACAAAAACACAATTGAAATTTTATGAAAAAGAAAATGCTGAGACCCGGGAATCTTTCAGGGCTAGTGTATGCCCTCCGGATTTGAACCAGGGACCTTCAGATCTTCAGTCTGACGCTCTCCCAACTGAGCTGTCTCGGCAGCTTATTGACATTCGCATTACGTTAGTTTTAACTTACAGTAACTGCTGGAAACCTTGCTCGACAATATCATCTCATTCCGTTGAATATACTCCCTCTCTTCAATTCTTAGAGACACACCTACGCGAGGCAGATCCTCGTAGTGATTTAAAATGACTTAAGTTTAGGATAAAGATATTAATGTGAGAGACGAAGGAAAAAAAAAACATGGTCGGACGAGCTGAGGGGAATTCGTCAACGAGCCAGATAAAATTCTAAGTTTACATAACAATATCCCTTCGTTAAACTAGGTTCATCTCCCACTGCGTAGAAATACGGCGAACACAAGAATCTCCGCTTTCATTTATGGTTTTCTGATTAACCCTGATGTTAGCTACCTTATTGCCGGTATCTCATTCACTTTTTGACATGAAAGTCCTTCGGCGTAATTAAAAAAACATTTGGGATAAGTTACAACTCAGCGCAAAGCCATACCACTTCTTCTTTTGTTTATTATTTCTTGCGACTACTTTTTACAAAATACCTCTCCTTTTTTCCATCCAATGCGATATATTAATTAGATATTATTTATTATTGATTTTCTATGGGTGGAGCAAAGTAAAACCTATTCAATCCTGAAATTCAGTTACTCACGACATCATACTGAAAGTTACTCTTACAAACTCAGGTGAGAAAGAATTGACGAAATTTGGCAGATGGAGGGCTCTATCTTGACATCTAAACAAATTACGTTCACAATTACTTAGATAGTATATGGTGCATGCAGTTAGGCCAAGGAAATTCAAAGTTTAAGTTCAAGTAGAGTCAAGATTCTGCTTTACCACAGTAAGATTTCAACAATAGAAGTAGGACTGTTTTAAGTAGGTTTCTTTCAGTTAAGGTTACATCAAGGTTGTCTATCTCATACCAAGTCTGATAAGAAAGCAGGGTCTCACTATAACAATTTTTCATCGTAAAGTATAGAGGGTAGATGAACACTTTCTTGATTATGATAGACGATTTAGCGATCACTGACGCCTCCCTATAGAAATTCGTCGACGACACGACGGCCTCCGAAGTTGTGAAGAAAGGTCACCCTAGTGGAGCTCAAAATACCACGAACCAAGTAATAGGGTGGTCGAAGAAAAACAGACTTATATTGAGCACAGACAAATGCAAAGAGCTGCGAATTGGTTTCTCCTCAATTCCAAGGGATTTCAATCCAGTTTCAATAGATGGTAAACACATGAAATTGGTTAAACAAGCTTAACTCTTGGGTGTTACCATCTCCGAAGATTTGAAATGGAACGCTCACATAACTGATCATGAGATCACCAAGAAAACCGCAAAGAGAATCTATTTCCTTGTTCAGCTAAAAAGAGCTCATGTTCCACCAAAAAACCTTTGCCTCTTTTATACGGCATGTATACGATCCGTAATCGATTATGCAGCATAAGTTTTTCATTACTCTCTCCCTGAATACCTCCACCAAGAACTAGAACGTATTCAGGAAAGATCCATGAGAATCATTTGTCCTGGTATGCAATACGATCAGGCCTTAGCTATTATGAATCTTCCAACTATGAAAGACCACCATGAAAATATGAGTACAGCAACCGTCATTTCGCAATATAATGAACGATCCTCAGCACAAATTAAGAAAACTTTTATCACCCCGCTACGTAAGCTCTCATAGGTTAAGGCACGAGCGTACCTTTGCTTTGCCACTTTGCAAGACAAATAGACTTAAAAACAATTTCTTTATTGCTTCGGCCAGAATAGTCAACAGCCACAAATGATGTACAAGTTCCCCCTTATGATGAACTATGTATTTTTTAGTAATAAGATGTATACATGTATATAGTAATTTTTATTTTATATCTGTGAATACGCAATTCAGTTCATGCTGCGAAGTATTTACCAATAAAGTATCTATCTATCTATCTCACTAAGAAGTACAGCTTACAACCTGAAATGTCTACATTTCTCTCTTATCTCTTTCTTTCAAGGCAACAAGAGGAAGGAAACTTGCATACTCAAATAGGACATTGGTGCTCATTGTCAAGAAATTCACTCTTTAACTTACAATTTTACGACCTTTGAGTCTTACTAAAATTTACAGTAGTTTGCACCCATACACACTCAAAGCATATAAAAATAACAACCATGTCCACAAATATAGTATACCATACCTTTCCCTGAAAGTTTTTTTTTCAGCTCCCTTATTAATATATACATATATATTTAGAGAGCCTGGATTGAGCTCTCCCCAGTCCCCTGGTATTAACCCTTTACCCCATGAGAGTGACTGGGATCTACTTTCTCCTCAGTATCACTGCTGAATCAAACATTATGGTCATGAGAATAAAGAAAATGATTGCAAACTAGAAAATTTTGTGATTGTCAACCAAATTCTCCTTGTTAATACCATAGGAAATGAAGGATAACAGTGCAGAGAATATGCATAACAGTGTGTAAAATAGGATAAAGGTTAATGTGAGTACTGATAGATGCAATCAGCAACATTACTCTCCACTGGGTCATCAAGGGTGCGGGAAGTCAGCACATAAGTTGCAACCTCAGGTGATATCCTTTCGGGAATACCAAATTTGAAGTCTAAATGTCCTGAGCCACAGATTCCAAGAATTCTTGTCTGTCCCTCTGACTTCTGAACAATATCCATGATTGTATATGCAAATGAACTATCTCTAAGAACCTGTGCAGGAAAAATGCGACGATACTTGTCTACAACAATGTCAAGATTTCCACTGATCAATCCTTGAAAGTACCTGTAATGTTCCTCAGAACCATCTACATAAAATTCCTTGGGTGGGCCTCCAGTTTGTTCAATTTTTTCCAATGCATATGTCTTGCCTTCTTCAACAATCATTCTACAAAATGTTTTTGGAACAAATCCTGCCACAAGCTTTGCACCAAGTGATTTGGAAACTTCCAAAATGTATCCATAATGCTCCAAAGAGAATCCCTCAGTCCCTCTATATTCACTTCTTAATTCTTCTAAAGAAATTTCATTGGCTTGATAAGCATCCAGTAAAGGTTGCTGATGAAGATTGAACATTTCTAAGACAACAGTGACAGGGAATGCACCATGAGATTGTTCTATGGTCTGAGAGACCATTCTTTCAAGAACACAAAGTTGAGCTTTCAGAATTGATGGCTGATGATGCTGTTCACCAAACAAAACTGCAACAAGATAAAAAATAATGAGATAGATTTCACACTAAACCCAACTGATAAGAAGTTATTCCACAGTCTCTGATCTCAGTATTTGACAAAGGGTTTATCAGGGCAGGACATCTGCATAGGCGAAATACTACCATAAAAAGCAAATGATGGAGAAACCTGCAAGTGGACAAGATACTAACATAACAATCAAATAACAGCTGAGAAAACTGCAAGTGCACAAGAGGTTAATGTTACAGTCACTGCTAGTGAAAACTGCAAGCACCCAAGATACTAACAAGCACAAATGTAAGCTTTGGAAAAAATTAACTGCAGTTGTGTTATGCTGTAATGTACTTTGCAAATCCCCCTAAAATGGAAAAGCAGCAGCCACTTGTAACTTTAATAGGTTAGTTTTTAACTTAACCTGTCCCATTGCATGACAGCTATAGCAGGGTTGAATGACAGGTTGATTTAGTTATGTTTAAGTGATAACAGTTCAGTTTAAGTGTGTGAAGATTAATGTTTGTTGCTGTATCCTTCTCTACTTTTTGGTTATTATAGCACTGCCAATGTTATCACATGCAGTTCTAACATAACAATATGTTGTTATATTTTTCCATAACAATGTGAGCAGGGCTATACAGGTCATGACCCGAAGTAAATTATGGAAAATTTGTTCTAAATTTTCTTCATTATAGTCAAGTTTCAGGTTTATGTACATTAAAAGTTTAAAAACAGACTAGTAGGAAAGTTTCATTTTCAACCTCTTTGGGACAATCCAGTGCTGATACATTTATGAGTTAAATGTTACATTCCCAATGAAACACCCATTTGACTTAATTTCTCTTTTGCAGTAAATGTTTGAACTTAAGAATAAAAGATGTTCATGCAGTACAATCATGCAGAGTACTCGTAAAAGTGAACTGTTATTCTGTTCAGGTTTTCGTTCACCTCAATGGAAGTCACCATCAGAGTAAAGTGAGCGTTCGCTGTTAGTAAACTTTTGTAAATCAGGCTCATGAAAACTAACTGAGCAGTTTTACCTCACTTAACTTGGATGATGAATCGCACTCTGAGTCAACAATTTTCTTATGTTGTTATAAAACAGTTAACACTAAACCAAGCATATACAAACCAATAGTAGCATTTTTTGCCTCAGACATCACTGTGTCAAATGTTAACTTAGATCCAGGATTCCTGGCTGAGACAAACTGTAATGACTTTGACAACTTTCTCAGGTTTCCTCTGAGGTTAGTCCACCCTGCCTACAAAAAAGAAAAATAAAAACAAACAAACTTACTTCTCTGATTGTAAAAAAGATATTCATGGTCATCTCAAACTGAAATTTATTGGATGGATTTATCACGTAATTCCTAATTAAAATAAATTTTGGTGCATCTTTCACCCTAACATCAGAATACACATTCTCCAAATTGTACTTTGTATATTTCCTTTGACACTGAGGGGGAAAAATTTTTTCACATATTTATTTAGTGAATAAATAAGGTTAAAGGACCTGGTTAAAGGACCACTGAAATTAGGTTTGACTGTTTCCTTGCATTTACATGTTGTAAAACTCTTGTTTTATATATTTAGCAGAATTTTTTTTTCCTCCGTGCACTTGATCTGGATAACCTTAGAGTCACTGTTAGTGAAGACATACATATACATGTGTTACATAGTTACATGTAAATGATTTGTAAATAGGATAATCAAACAATATTGCTCAAGCACTAAGGAATCTTAATCATTTCTTTTCAGCAATACAGGGATCAATAAGACATGGTCAAACTGGTTGCAGAAGGGGTTACACTCAAACTACATACAACATTTTCTTCATTAAACACCTACTGCATTTATTTCAAACACAGCCCAGTGAACCTGGCACTCACATGAGACAGACATCTTGCAGGCAGTTCCCTGGTTTCTACTCACCAACACAATCTAATGAGTCCCAAACTTCATGTTCACCATAAACAAACAAATCACAGTCTAGAAGGTTTATTTTTCCTTTTGATATATACTCCATTTACTTTTATTCACAAGGTTTTTTTCTAAATTCACAAGCGCTCCTTCTTCAAAGATTACAATGAAACCATTCATGCATTGTATTAAACCTACTCCTATTGCTTGAATGTCCTCTTCCATTTCCCATCTGTCTCTTGCCCTTATTCTACAGACAGTTCTGGTTTGCAATTAGTAATCAAGTGAACATGTCAAAACATGAACAATAAGAAAAGTAAAATGCCAATAATTTCAACAGTCTAATCAGGGCCTTCAGTTTATGAAGAGAGTGCAATTTTGTGTGACTTTTTCAGGCTGATTTTTCAGGCTGATTTTTCATAACCAATGTCCTAAGACCCTTGGATGGTTGGTCAAGATAGCAATGTCTTCCCCTTCATTCAGCCAAAACAAAGTGTTGCTGGGTCTTTCCTGAGGATCGCGTTTCTTTTCCTTCAAATATTGTCATGAAAAAAAAATTTAATTATCAACACAGCAGTTTGTCATGGTGGAACTACTCATTAGAGTACAGTCACCACTTAGCTCGCCCACTAATAAAGGTACATTCCCCAGGGCTCAAACAATAACCCTGCAATTTACTTAAAAGTTTTATCATACCATTTATATGAGGCTAGCATTTGATCAGCATACCATATTTGGTTAAAGAAAAAGCAAATAATTGCTATGTTAATAATGATGATCAAGTTCTCCACTTGTGGTACTACTTTCTGAGGAATGTTAATTCCTTTGCTATGTAAATGTATCCACTATAGAATACACATCTCAACAAATGTGCATGAAAGAATGAAATTGCATGCATATCTAACCATTAAACAAATTACCTCTTGTAGGCAAAAGACACGGTGACAAGATTGGGTAAGAGTTTTAATATCCCTTGCAAGTCCTGAAATGATTTGATAGCCCCCTTCCCTGTTTCACATCCATCAGCAAATTTTAAGGAATTAATCTAATAACTGGAGACATTTTTAAAGTGCAAGATAGTACTTTCCACAGATCTTTGTTTCCAGAGTTTAGTTTAAAATGCCAAAAACAAGGGCTGATGTCACCCCCCTCCTGTAGTATATGCATTCTTTTAAAATAAGAAACTGGTATCTCAGAAATGTCCCAGATAAAGTTCTCTATTGTTTTATCAAAAGGACAAATATTTCCAAGGTGTAACTTGGAAGTGGTCTGAAGCAAAAAGGCACCTACAGAATACGGAAGAACCCACTCCAGTTTGACAAATAAATAATACAGAGCCACTTATTAACATCTCGCTGAGTCACAATATAATATTCACCTACTGTGGTATTCCAAGTAGCACTAGTATACCAAAGATCAAAATTAGAATATACGCTTTCTGAAGTCTCCTTAGTGGGCAGTCCTTGGAAAGCATCGTAAGGTACAAAAACCAAGTGCCCAGGGGCTATTTTGAGCGACGAAACCGTCATTAAATTCTAATGACCCTTACACACATTGAATGAAATAAACCCGAGGTTATTCAAAAATTAATTGCGACGACCAGAATCAATTCAGCTTTCTTTCACCTTGATTAGTACATACCATACAGTCCTCGTGCAAGTCACGAATGAAGTTCATTTACACAGACGTCCGAGAGTATCCCAGAAAGCGAGGGAGTTACGAAAGATCTCCCATGCTAACAAAATCCTCTTTCGGAAACACAACCCCAGACGTAGAAACTCTTACACGCTTGGTAGCCTCGCAGTATACAAAAAAAAAACAACCATTGATCCTATTTCTCATTCCCAGGTCGCTCTCAGCCCTCTTGGTCTACTTGAGGGTGCAGACAGAAACCTTGCACCCCCACCCCCACACCGTCTCTCTAAAAGAAAAGATGATAACTGAGGCGAAAAGCTTCCATATGCAAGTAAAACGCTGCTAAAGGAACCCATCCGCCTCGAGGTCTTGGCGTATTCGGGTGCAATCTTAACAAGAGTCCCTGCACTGAAAGATGCAAAACGGAAACAAAATTTTGACAATGTTTAATCCCAAAAGTGGTTCTTTTGGCCTTAAATCCATTCAGCAAAGAAGTGTTTTCTCTTGTTTTGTTATATTGGCTACTTTGAATTAGACATCTTGGTTAGGCTACCCAAAGAGCAAGTTCAAGAAGAGTCGATCAGAACACGGCTTGAATTTCCAAGAAGATATTCTTATATTATCGTGACGGAAGGCTGACACCGGTCTAATACGAGCGTAATATCTATATTGTCTTCTGTTTAGAGTTCAAGTAAGGAAAGAGGAACCATATTGGCAGTATACTGCGTATCTTGGCAGATGAGCCAGCAAAATTTTTACGCATAGATCTGTTTCTTAGGGATCTCTTCTTTATCTTGACACAGAACTTAGGTTCCCTTCTAAAAGAAGAATTTTGCTTAACATACCAAGAAAAGTTCCTAAGCCGCCCACGACTTATTGGTCATTTTATTTGTTTTACTTTGTTTAGAAAAATAAACACTTATGCTGTATAAAGATCAACGAATACACGTGATCAGCGATGATCCAACGTCACAATTACATGTGACGTTCTATCGATTTTGCTTTACCGCGCCTTGCGATTGGTTAAGAAAACTGGCTCCATGCTTTTTAACCAATCAAAACCAAAGGGATAAGTGATTTTGCCAACATTGTTTTCCGTGCCTTTTTTGCGTGTATGTATTCATTCATTCACTTTGCGGTCTTATTTTTCCACGTGATATTTTCCAGCATTCTCACTGGCCATCTCAATTACGCTGATTTTGGTTTAAAGGTACAACAGCCAATTGAAAACCTATTTGACACAGCAGAGTGATCCCATTGACCACAGCTGATTGCCGGAAATTTTCCACATAGTGCTAACTATATAAATAAACAAGATCTAGTCAGTCAAAATCCATAATCACCTTCGGTGGATAGTTATTACAGCTCAGCACCATTGTGGCTTTTCACTGTGGAACGAATTCATCCTGAGAACTTCTGATTCAAACGTGAGTTTTTAAATTTGATTTAAACTGTTTGTAGGAATTTCTTTTTTACATATTTTAGTGTTTTTCCTATTTTCTTACAAATGGGAAACGTCGTAGCCAGCTGATCGTAAGCAGACCACAGCAATGGTGTTTTTATCGGCATGTTCAATATTTTGTTATGGGTTATTCGCATTGATCCAGTATCTATCCAGATAGGATAGCAATACTTGAAATCACATGCTACAGACATTAAGACGATAAGCTTTTAGCGCTAGGGTAACCTTGAAAACCTGGTACTCAAAGACGACTCGAGTAAAACACCGTCATCTGTGAGACCTAATCTGGCGCAAGCCTTCCTGTTTTCTTCTTTTGTCGTTGATTGTTTATTGCTGGTTGCTAGATCTTTTCTTCCGCCTTGACGGTTTAAATGATACAGCCAAAGTACAAACCCTGGCCTTCGCCTATCATATTCTTGACAAGTGGCGCATAAGGCCTTGCACCGACGCACAATCACACCCACACCTACCCACACGAAAGCAAACGACCACTCAACCCTGAATTTGATATTTTCTAACCCCAGTTCAGCGTTAATCGACTATTTGACTTGTTATGCTGACTAATATTGGAGGTTGGAATATTGATCTACAAAATTACTTCATTGATCGTCTAAACCGGTTCGAAAGAGCCTTGATTCATTAAATTTGGTACGCTAGCTATGGATCTATGGTTTATCATTCTGTAGCCAAATGGGCCGGCTTTAAATTTTACAGCACAGTAGCAGAGTTCTCTTAACTTTTTTAAGACAACACCCAGGGTCAGTTTTTCTGATATCACTATTGGTCTAATCTGATTCGAGAATATTTATACGTTATTTTTTTGCCGCCAGAATTCACATGGGAGATGCACGTGGGAAAAAAGCTCAGTTTGTGACAAAATTATGTAATGTCCTCAAGTGCAGTAAATTCAGGGAGCTATACTAGATATTAGTTTGAGGCCATTTGTATATCTGACTCTCACAAAAGATCTCCCAGAGTTAGTCATTTTTTTTATTTATTTGGCTCTATTTTCCGATTTCTTTTTAACACACGTGAAATGAATGGCTAATATCTTTAATGAACAAACTCAAATATTTACAACAAAATTCAATTTCTATGGAAATATTATCAACTTTATTAAAGTTTTTTTGTTTTCATTGGCAGCTTCTTTCAGTTACTCGGTAAAACTGAACCTCTGTTTCGAGTGTTTGATTACTTTCCTATCGTTTCCAATAACAATTCCTTTTAACATTACGGTGTTTTTGTTCTCTGTAATTCCCCTGATTACGAATTAAATGAGTTGAGCCGAACTTTTAACCAGTTTCATTATTCGTCCGTTTGACTGATGAGTTTGAATCCTCTCTCACTAAATTTTCCAGGAATAGCGTTTAAACTGTTCGAATTATTCTTCTCTTGCTATTTTTACCTTTTACTTAGCGTTGAAACCAATTCCAAAACCTGCTGACGACATCTAAGGAACCCTTAAGATGTTTGTGCGGGAATACTGCGCAGAGTCAGTAGTTGTCTCGTTGCGAAATTCGTGCGTTCTGTCCGGTTCCCGAATTTTTTCACACCGTCTCTGCTGCCATTTCTACTTAATTTGTGGCGACATAACTAACCTTTCGTACTCGTTAATTTCCGAAAAGCAAACTTTGATGAGTTATATTCGTCGGTTTCTTTATTGTGATGAGATCATTAGAATGAAGAGGCCATCACTTGTCTCAACAACATAATGGCCGCCGACTCAGAGGCAGTTCTGTCTATTGTTTGTCTAACATCTAAAGTCCAACATGTCTTATAGATAAAACTGAATTTTATGAGATAGACACTTATGTCACTCGCGGTTTAAACAGGAAAAAATCCCGAACACTTAAGTAAAACACACAACGAATAACAAAAAATTCATTGTGATTTGACGACTTAAATGAAAAGCTGGTCATCTTGTCGGGTCAGTGTCAACAGTTTTCTTATTTCAGCGCCATACTTTGGATGTATATATAGCAATTCGCCGAAATTTTCAAGTCGCAATTTGGAAGACCACAGATTAAAAAAATATTACCAGTTTAAATTTCAGAAATTTACAAAACTCAAGTTTTATGTAACTGTAAAATGCGTTAGTTAAATAGGTCGGAAAATTCATTTTCTATCTAAATATTGTACTGAGAGCCCGTAAGATTCAAAGCCTCTTGAACTGATTACTCGTGAATGAGGTGGTTTAGTTGTACTTCGCCTTTTGTGTCCAGTTGACAAAGCTTCAATGACTTTAAAATCCTGGAGGAAAACATTTTCAATCAGACACAAACCGACAAAATAAAGTCACAGTCTCATAAACTGTATGGTTACGTAACCACCGCCGGTTCATGTTCAGTTGGAGAAAACAGTGATTAGGAGTATTAGCCAGGAGTGCACTGATTGATGAGGTCATCTGATGTTGACTCACCGAAAATTGCTGCCCAGTGATCCAGAGCGGCAATGACTGGTAGTCTTTCCTTTAGGGAATTTTGCAATTCGTTGCTTCAAAGTGTGTATCTTATCAAAGGTTATTTTCACTTTTGGTCGAAATTTTTTTAAGAACGAGATACTAACTCGTTCAGTTCTTTGACTCGAAAAGTTCTGTCAGCAAAGTTCATCATCCTTAATGTTAACAAATTATTTCGTTTCCAAAGTCCAATGACGAAAATAATGTAAGCAATATTGCAACAATAAGAATGCTCCAACCTATGTGTCTGCTACAGACGTCAACAAAATACGTGACAATGGGGAAGTACGTTGATTTCCTAACCAGGGAGGTGTGACGCTCAATGTTTTTATAGTTCACCTCCTAAATCTCAAAATCCTGATTCTATTTCATTCAACAGCCGCCACTTGAGTTCACAGACCAAATTTCTACCGATATTCACATGTTCACCCTTTTCAAGATCACCAGTCAGCCAATGAAACAGATGGCAAAAGCTTGTTAGGGTTAGAGAACATTTTGTTTCGATTTCCTCTCGAAGCTAAGGGAAGTCTATGCCATTAAAGCATTTTCTGATGTATCAGGATTACTATTTACACCCTTAACGGAAAACGCTGAGCATGTTACGGGAAGTTGCGGAAGTGAAGTTATAGGAAGGGTTTCTTAGGAAGTGAAGTTTTCGAAGTACAACTGGAGGCATAAATTTATCGTAGTCGTGAACGAGGTAGAAAGAACCGAAGTATTCGCAATAGTTCATTTCCTTAATATAATTGCTAGACCATGCTAACCTTTTGTTCAAGTTCACTTGACAACAAGGCAAAACAAGTTATGGGGCTGGTATCGATATTTTGTTTTAAAGACCGCTAGCTGGTTATCTCAAAATATAAATTACCACAGCTGCCTTTTAAGTATTCCCACCTTTGTGACATCCTTACAAGGTCAAAGTCAAACAAACCGGTAATGATCAACAAAAGCGTTGTGGAGGTGCATGAACGAACAAAAAAATAAAAAAATCAATTAAAAGGTAGAAATACTTCGTTGCCGTCTTGGATAAATTTAACACCAACGTAGACAATATCAGAGACGTTGAAACGTTTATAAAAAATATAGCGTTTGAGACCAGAGCCACATAATGGCAACCATGCAGACAGCCTACTTTGTGAAGTACCACTTGACGCCGCTAAGTGTTCCAATGACTGCGGAAATCATTTATCAATTCATCTTTTATATGAGCCCACTGGTCAGCAAGTATTTCTCATACAAGTTGATCAATCAGCTATGCTCCCCTCTAGATATCTTAGCTGAGCTCTGGGTGTATTTTTGCAACCTTGACTTTTGACCCCGCTACTCACGTAAGCTTTTTCCAACACTGTGAAATCTTAACCAGTTTAGGAAAGAGGATGCATTTAATTCATGAGTTGATCGGCATGACAAACCACTTTCAAGATATTTACCTAATAGGATTCATCGACTCAAGTGGGTCATTTATAAACGTAACGGATGTACTGAAACGCGGGTAAGTCCACCTCAAAACGACAGGTTTGACTTTAGATAATGTGTCAGCAAAGAAATCTTTTGGTAACTTGAAATTTAAATTGAATTTTACCGACATGACTGACTGAATTATCAGGATGTATTTCAGAGTTTAACTTGTTGAGGTAATTGATGACAAAACAGTGGCACCTAACCGCAGATCAATATCCGATCTAGCCTTAAAGCAATCAACTTTAACAAATATAGAAAGAAGTTTAAAATAGTGCTTAATGACTTATAGAGTGTAAGTGCAGCCTCTTCAAATGGCAAAATAACACGTTTATCACCTTAATTGCTCTCTTTTTATCGTTTTAACCAGGCACATTATAACAATATTGTCTGTAATCCAAAGTTTCTCCAAGCTGTTGAAAAAATTGAACTAACTTTGAGAAAAAAAAGAAGGTGAAATAAACGAGGCCATATAAACATTATTTCACTGGCAGTAGTTGTCGAGTGTCGGATTTAGCCAGAGGTTAGAGTAACACTCTCCTACAACACAAAAATGTGTCTGAGCGCAAAACGTTTGTCTATTGAATCGAAAAATGTTACGTTATTCCTCAGTTTAGCCAGTTTATTTCAATCGCAAACATTAGAGCTATATCTCGAGAGCAATTTACTTGTGACCGGGACTCTTCGCTGAATTTAAAAAAATCAAACCTCACCTTAATAACGAAGAAAAAACAAAACTAACATTGCCTATGCATAAAAACATTCAGGGGCGTCTACATTGAGATTATTTTCGATAGGTTGCAAAAGTTTTTCACCGTTACTGAAGTGTAACTTATAAGTCACACAAACTGTGCACGAGAACTGCTTTTTAATTAAGGCTGCAAGCAAATTTGTAAAATCGGTGCTCTTTATCTGCCCTTTGGGAAACAGAAAGAATCAGACTTAACACTTTTTGAAAAGAAAAGTTAAGCTCTTAACAGTAGTTGACATGGAAACCGTCTAAAAGTTACTTAACAACGCATATTATAATCGTGTTGATTACACAATATTGTATACCAAAATAGGTAGATTATTCTCTAGAACAATGTGTGATTAATTGGGCAGCCAATCAGATCGTAGCGAATGCTCAAGAGTCTTCTACTGCCATGATATATAATCCGCCGCCCCACCAATCTTTCTTTCATTCGTTGAGCAGAAGAGGTTCGGCATTGTTAAGGTAAGCTTTTCTTAAGTCCTAATTTTTTCGGTCCTAAATGTTGACTTTACCAAGCTTGATAGCAGAACACCCTTATTGATTGACCCTCTCTGAGCATCTGGCCAAACAGTAAGCATAAATTAACTACATAAGCAAACAGTAATTAGAAATTAACTCCATACGCCTTAGATAACTTGTGGTATCGAGTAACCGGTGCGGTTTCGAAGATATCGGGTGGTAAGACGTATCGTTTTCCCTTCGTTCCGCTTAAATCAATCCTAAAAGGTCTAAAGTTTGAATTCCGCCACAGCATGATTGGGAATTCATGAAAAGTGCGATAAGTATTCTTGGAATACTTAAAATTGCAGCTTGTCACTGCTAACTTAATTTCGCTTCTGGAAAAAATCTTTTTTCAGCACTATTCGGCTAACTCTTCGGTTATACAGTCAAATGAAAGCGTTTTATTTGCTTCTTAGTTGTTTATCAACATGAGCAATTAGACGTGTCTGTAAATTTCGAAAGTGTTTTGTTAAATCGAGTTCTTCCTGGCCGAAATAAGTCTCTAAAGCGCCGTCACTGGTCGCCATCTGCCCACCGTTGCTATATTAGCTGTCGTAATATTTTCCCATGACAAGTTGGATGATATTGTGTAGTGAAATCGTCAATGTTTCTTTTGCCGATTGGCTTTCTTCTTAAGCGATGGTACGCGGGTAGCCAGCGTCGCTGATAGTTTCAGGTGCATTTGATGAAACGATGGCGGGAGATCAACGCCTCAAAATGCATAAAAAAACTTCGCTACTCAGACTAGCACTCTGAAAACTGTACTTGTCGATTTGAGCGATTGATCCATGCACAAAAACAGACACGAAAAGAATAATAATTAAGCCTATGTATCTTGTATTTTCTCACGAGAAGCGCGAAGTGGTGTCGACTGTAATAATTTGTTTTTGCTTTGCTTGGTGAATCATGTTTCAAGATCGACGAGTGGAAACTAAGATTAGTGTTATTATACCGAGTAAAAAAGGCTTAAAAGTACTTGAAGAGTTCACTGCCAACTGATTAAATTATGCTGAAAGACTTGTATAGTTTTCCCAAGAGCTTACTTCCTTAGCCAAAGCGGTGACGCATTTCTTAAAGGAAAGTGCGTATCAATCACTTCATGATAGAGCTATGTGTTTCTAAAAGAACCTGCTGTACTACATCGGCAGAAGGGGAAGCACTTGGTAGATTATCTGTTTGAAGTCAACAAATAAGATAGAAATAAACCACTGCAATTTTCAAATCTTCGAGATGGCGGTTTCCACCGTCCAGAATAACTTTTGTTGATATTCATCCACGTGTGACAAGTTAGCACCAGTTGGTACTTTGACAACCGTAGGAATAATTAAAGTTGGAAAGAACTAAGTCGCATTTGAGGTTTTATTCATAACGGCATCTAATCCTAGGGATGACAGACTCGCTCAAATATTGATGAGCCTAAATTGCCTAAAGAATCATGGTATAATCCCAGACGGCTCCTTTTTTATATGTAAAAACAGTATTTTAAGTTGTTAAAGAAACATACCTTAGAAAAGAAATTAAGTACAAAATTAAAGATATAACTCTTCTGTTGTTTCCTTGCACAGGAAAAATAAGCAAAATCAACAAACCATGGCCAAATTTCTGTTCTTAGCATTCATTGGTCTTACTGGAATTTCTATCGGCTTAGGAACCGACAGTAAGTATTTCATTTCTCTAAATATAAAACGAAAGGTTCGAAATACCTTGTAATGCCTTCTGCAGACGTTTGAATATGGTAAATGACACTACACTGCTGTTGCCTCCGTATAGGCGTTTCGTTTTCTTAGCAGCATTATATTTGTTGTGGCGAAGTTTATCGAGATAGGTCATGAGAGAGATACTAGCGAGTAACCTATCATGCAGTCTGATTGCCTCAGGCATTCTTTAGAACTGTGTTTGCTTTGAATAGAAGTGTTCCCTCCCAAGAGAAATGAACCAGTACTCCCCCGCCCCCTCCCCCCCACAGGGTAAGAATTTTGGTTCCTTGGGTTTGTTATAAAAGTCGAACAAAGGCATTCGAAGTTACTTTCCTGGATAACGTTTAAGGATTTAATTTTTCTTTTATTTCATAATTCCAAACGATCTCAATTCTCAACACAGAATTTAGAAAAAAAAAAGATAACCTTATCAGTTCTTCATGTAAGTTTTCTATATGTTAAAAATATTATTTCCCCTTTTCAGGCTGGAGCTACTGCAGTAATTGTGCCGATGGTAAGTCGCTGCTAGCGCCTTTCTTGATGTTTAAATGTCGAGTTCGATGGTACCACTTTTGGGTAAGGTGGGAGCCCCCACTACCTATAGTTCTCGTACCCCTTAAATTTCTCATCAAGGCTTGTGATACGCGGTGTAGAGAGTATTCCACGACTAATGAAGGGAATTTCAACCCATCGCCCCACTGTTACTTGATGACATGACTGGCTATCCATAACCAGTACTTTAACATTAGTCCCTTTTTGACAAAGAAAAGGGCCTCTTAGTACTTATTAAGCCACTTCCTTGAGTAGCCTTTATTACACTTTTCTTGTGTCAAATGTTTAAACTTTTTCTGCCATTTTAGGCCCGTTGAGATGGACTGGTGACTGCGCCTCTGGGAAAAGCCAATCTCCCATAGACATTTCCTTGGCTAATGCAACCTACAAGTCGTTCTCAGACTGGAACTGGAAAAACTACGGAAGTACACTCTCGACTAAGTTCACTCAACAGAACACTGGCTCTGCTCTGCAGGTGAACCTACCAGATAAAAAGTTCTTCGTCAGTGGTGGAGGTCTTGTAGGAAACTACACCACCGCTCAATTTCACCTTCACTGGGGACCCGACAATGGACAAGGTTCAGAGCACACTCTGAATGGCGAACAGTTTGCTGCAGAGGTGCGTACAGAGAAAATTTCTCGCAAAATCGCATGCGTCATTTCTGAATGAAAGACTTCACGTTAGAAACTGTTCGATAACTCTCACATTCAAGGCTTTCATATAGATCCTGCATTCAAGAAACCGAATTCTATTGATCAGCCATAGCATTTAGACGAACTTTTCATCTTGACATTGATTGAGGGGAAAGTTATGTCCACTTGTAATTACATGCCAGCGAAGGGAAAGTTATGAGCACCATCACAAACATTACACCTAACAATCCTGATCATTTCTTTCACTCAGATCCATTTTGTCAGCTACAATGTCAAATACCCAAACTTGACCTACGCCGCCGCGCAGCCTGATGGTTTGGCTGTCCTTGGTGTCTTCATCGAGGTATTTGAGTGCTACGTCATGTGCTGTGATGCTTAGGATCTAAAGATAATGCGCAAAGCTTCAGTGTCATAACAGTGGAGAATCGGCAAAGGCATAGAGAAACGTGTGAACTAATGTTGCAGGAACATTTGCCCAAAAAACAGATCAACAAAGTTAAAGTACCAATAACACAGGAAATCGTGATTTCATTATTAATTTCTCGGAACCAATTGCGTGCAGTTCGTAAGCAATTTAGATATGGAGACAGAAAATTAGATGTCCAACAGCTAATAGAGAGTGAAAATTAATTCTCGAGTTAGCCTAACAATTATTCTATAGGAATAAATCGACCCATTCTGACAAAATCCGATTTTTATACAATGTAACCTTCGATGATATTGTTCCCTTTCAGGTGGGAAGTGCAAATTCCGCTTACGACAAATTCCTCAAATATACCTCAAAAGTTGTCAATGGAAGTAAGTCTATCTCTTCTGTTACTCACTCATATTAGGTTTCTTTTTCACATGTCTGTTACTTTTGGAAACGAAGATCACATAGAGAGAGTCGATCAAAACTTCAGAGAGATATCTAATTTCGTGGTTTGAGGCGAATTTCCGTGGAAGGGGAGAGGTTCTCTTTTGTACCTCAGGGTCTCCTCTGTACCTCGGGTTCTCCTCTGTACCTCAACTCTTGAAATCTCTTCTGTACATACCCCTAACCTTAAGCCCGACGATTTTTTGAGAAGGCGGCGGGGTCTCTCGTTTTATTGTACCCAACTGGCTTTTTTTGTTGTTTCTTTAATCAATTCTCATCTTTTTTAATTATTATTTGACAGACACAACTGCAAGCATTGCACCTTTTCCTCTCTCTCCTCTTTTCCCATCCAACACGAGCAAGTTCTACAGGTACCAAGGCTCCCTAACAACGCCGGGATGTTTGGAGTCTGTCACATGGACAGTCTTCCACGATTCCGTAAAGATATCCGCATCTCAGGTGAGCCTTACGATTGTAAAGTGCGGTTTCTATGAAGACGAAAGGAACTAGTGCTTCTTCGATATGTTTTCGTCTTGCGGATCAGATAAGAGGTGCGTTCGTGTTTGAGCGCAATTTTGTGTTCGAGAACGAGATCTGACGCCTTTTTCCTTAGTTGCCGTAAGCCAAAATCAAAGGTAACACAATATTCTCATTGGGAAGAAACGCATGTGACACAAGGAGTCAATGAGAAAACGAAGAAAATTCCTGAAGGAGTTAAAGGATGCGAAAACGTAGATGATAAAGTCGTCAGAGGCTTTGAATCTGGTTTTGGTTTTACATAGGTTAAGTTTTGTATCAGGAAAAAATTAATCTGTTATGAAAAGGCGGAGCGAGTTTTTAAAGTCAATCGGACTGCTATAGCAATCCTGTATTATTCTGCACACTCATTTAAGATTGCTCTGTGGCACACAGCTACTGACCCCAAACTAGTGCATCTTAGCAGGAAATGTGCTGTCGCTGTTGTTACTATCGTCTACATTTAGCAGATTTTGGCAGCAGTACGTTAAAAAAAATTCTTCTCATAATTACAGGTTGCTGCCATGCGCAGTTTGATGATGAACGACACTGACTACATTGGGTTGAACTACCGCCCGACCCAGGCCCTTAACACACGCACTGTGTATGCAAGCTTCGATGTTTCACCTACCACAGAAACTCCGACGGTCGATGATTCAGCAGCTGGTGTCAAGATGACCACGAGCCTGTTGCTGTTGATGTTAATCGGAGCTCTATTCCTTAATTAAGATGGCTCCTTCGCAAACACCTAACGCCAATTGACTAAGACTTGCTGTTCAGTTAATGTGTGGTATCATCTAATATATATGGTTGCGATGAATGACAGGAGATTTTTGTTAAATAAGGTTGGTGTATGCACACACTCTTGGAAGAAACTGAGGGAGAAAACAGCAGCAAATTTCATATCACTTATATCCGCAGGAAGCCCCCCTAAAGGTAACCTTTCCGACCATCTGACAAAAACGGCCATCTAAACATGACCCCTGAAGAAGGTTCCTTTTTGTAGAAAAACATCACTACGTTGTTCATCTCCTGATTTCTCCTTGTAATGTGTATACCAGCCTTATTAATTCGTTATTATCTCTACTATATTTTTTAAGCCGACGGAATCTTGTTTTTACGATTTGGTGCTGTATTTAAAGCGTCAAACATTGAGCCAAAGTATTTACAGCCATCAGTGTGGACTTTCGAACCGATTATAACCGTTCAGTGTGCGATTTGAAATGAATAAAAAGTTTTTTGTCTAATTCTGAGTATATTTTTTGAATTAACCTCTTCGTTGTAAATCGACATTTGGATCTATACCGAATAAGGATGAACATAAAGCAAAAAATTAAAGAACAGTGTTTCCGGTATGAAAGAAACAACACTGGAAAAAACTTTTCTCAAACTCATTAATAATTCATCAAGTTACAAACCAATCGCGATACGCCAATTTGGCCACATGTGTGCGTTTAGAAACCCCGATAAAACAATGGTCAGGGGCTTTTCCACTATACTTTGATGAAATATCAAACCCTAGAGCTTCATAAAATTTCAAACCCCACTGATGCCAAAATCAGTTAGTATTTTTTCATTGTTCTTGGCTAATGATGCACGATTGAGAAGCAATTTCAAAAACTCGTGCTTCGTGTTTTATCGGGGTTTTCAAACACACAAAAACGATAAAAGCACGAGGCCGTAGGCCTCGTGCTTTCATCAGTTTTCTCGTGTTTGGAAACCCCGATGAAACACTCGCACTCGATTTTGAAATGTTACATAAATAACAACTCTAACTAAGACCACGGCATAGTTCAGATATCAGCGGAAACCTCGCTATTGTATTCCAAGCGCGTTTTTTTTTTTTTTTTTTTTTTTTTTTGAGTCAACTAAATATAGTTTTCCGATGTGAATGAAGTACGACTTACAAAAAGTAATTACCTCCTGCCATGCATGCGCATTACAAGGTTCCCGGAAAGATTGTTTGGCGGCTCAGTTTCTTAACTCAGTTCGCTCTGACGAAGGGCTAACGCTCGAAACGTCAGCTTTTTTATTCGTTACGGTGGCCAATTTACAATTTCAACTTCGTTGATATAACCAAATGACCTTGTTACCGCCACCGGCGCAGCACCATTGTTTCTTTAGAAACTCTCAGCCTTTATTCAGTTTCTTAACGGTGGGGTAAAGAAGGAAAGTTCAGAAAAGATAAGCTTACAACTGAAAATTTACACGTAAAACCTGAAAGTTAAGTGATTGACACGCCATAACAAGTTCGTCCCGATTATCCAGTCAAAATATGTCGATATTTTTAGAACAATAAGTCTTTATCAGGCGTAGCGGTCTATCAGTGTTATTAATGCTCATTTGTCTTTCACACTCCAAGTTCAATTCCCACTCCATCAAACTTCTTTATTTGCTGCACAAACACGGCTCGGCAGTTTCGAGGTAAGCTTTTGTTCAGTCGCAATTTCTCCTTTTGATACCGTAACACCCTGACGCACTGACTGCTCTTGGAGTATCTAGCTACAATAGGCTGTATAAAGAAACTAAGAAACACTCAATTGGCGGAATCCACTTAAAAGAATTTCGTACGAAGCGGCGCCTTCGGTATCTCAAAGTTGCAGATACTGGTCATTGTCACTGCGCACCTCGTACATCGTAGCTAGCATTTTTACCTTAAACCACACAAAAAACTACCGCAAACGGTAAATTCTTATTAATCTCAAATCGCGCCGCCTTTCGTAAGAAGCATCAAGTAGTCTTCAACGCTTTAAACTCGTCACTGCTTTCCACCTTTCGCCTTGGGGATAGACTTTCCTCAAGTTCTGTCCGGCAGCAAAGGCCTCACTTTGACATACGCCACTATAGGTACCTTTAATTTAGAGTGTGGTTTACGCATAGGAGTACGAAATCCATCGCCTGAGATTATAGTATCGATGCACCCACTATACAATTTTTTTTAAGCATTGCCGAATTTTGTACATTAACGCAGTTGAAGAAATTCAGTTCTAAAAACGAGAGTCGCCGAATTCGTTTGAAATTGAGTTAGAGCTGAGACGCATAAAACCGAAATTAAGACTGCTATCATGAGGCTGTATTATTGCTATGGCAACCTTGGAGGCAACAAAGAATTCAGTCTTTATTGGCCAATAATCGAAATTTCCTCAATCCATTCTCATAGGAAAGAACGTAAAAGAATGAAAATATCTATTCATCAAAGAATAGGTTCTAAAAATAAATTTCAACCATAGAGCAACCGTAAAACTTGCATTCATGTGGCTGTGATTAACCGATATAGTCAAACAACTTTTGAAGAGTCCTTTCCGGTTGTTTAATCAAGCTCGGATATAAAACCATTTCAAGTGTCTCACTTTTCTCGCAGTCGATAAGACAAATGTTGCATTGGGCACACTAGAGCTTTTTCTGTTTGTCAAAGTGAAAAATCTGTTAACAAGTAGCGTAAAATAAGTGTGACCCCTAAATTGAAAAACTTCCCAAATTTTTTGCAAATCGCCAAATTTTCAAAGAACTTTATGTCCTACCTTGGTGGCCTCCAAACTTTGGCGAAAAAAATTGTTTTATTATAAGCTGTCATGATATGCAAGATATGTTTGGATAAAATTTCATCGGGAAAGAAACTTTTTAGTCCACTCGTCTGGCTTGGCGTGCGATTGTAGGTTTTTTCACGTCCATCTGACCTGTCTTCTTTCAAGGGAAACTAAATTTGAGCGCTGCTTTTATTTATCTGTCTGTGACTCGTACCCTGGGTCTGGTTATCTGGCAGCAATTTAGAGAACATGTGACTTGAACGAGATATTCTCCTTCCGTTTTAAGTATTGAAGCTAGCACAAGTAGTGCAAGCGTCAACAAAAAAGTAAAAGACCAGCTGGGAAAAAAGGATCCGATCCTTCGTAGGAATTCGTACGAGAACTTTCCAATTTCTTTTTGAGCGAGATTGGTTTTGTGATTGACATATGAATCAATCATCAGTGAAGTTTTAGTTTTGGTAAAAGGATTTTAGTTTGATACGACCTTTGCCAAATTTTGGAAAGTGCGAAATTTTTGCCCATTTTTGGTTTGCCAAAAGTTGTGAAATATTTGAAAACGTTCTGGTACGGCCACCCCATCTTTCAAAATGTTGACGTGCTTAGCAAATGTCGCGGATAGATTCAAAGCAGGCCTGATTTTAATAATTGATTCTGTTGAAAACTTAGACTGCTTCTTGTCAATTAGTGTTTCCTGGTAGGCTCTAAACTTGTTCTTCAATCGCATTTCTCAACTACAAATGTAACTTTGACGAAAGCGCAACGAGTCGTTAGTTTAAGTTGCTGACTTTGTCCCTTTATAAAAATCCGATTGGTTAACCCCTGTCAATCATTAGCCCCAAGTGATCATTATTATTCTCGTCACGCAATACTCCGCAACGCTGGAAGGCTCGCACGATTCTCTAAGAATACATGGAAGGTTAGCTGCCTTTGTATTTGTCATTATTCTCGATCAAAGAAACATAAGAATAGTGTTGACAATCAGACGCCAGCCTCCCATCTATCCGCCCCCGGAAATGCCCCTTCGTCACGTGTGGATTACTTGTGCAGCAAACAATCTGAGATATTCTCTGTATCGGAGTTACGAGAAGAAAATTCTTTCTTTCTCCTGTCTCCCTCTCGTCCAAGAGCTCATGGTGGTCGATGTAACGGGTTTTGCCGTTCCCTTGATCAACGGAAGCGAGCGATGATGTGACAGAAGATGAAAACTGCAATAAGAGACTGCCCGTTTTTTAATCCCAGGCTTCGTTGTTTTCGCACCTTGTCTCGATTGACACTCTTCTCTAGCCTGCTGACCTAACGAACTAGAATTTACTTCACTCGTCCTCTTCAAAAAAAAGCAGTAATTTTAATTATTCCAAAAACATTTACTCTATGGCGTTGAGAAAACAAAGAAACGCTGTACATAGAAAATCGCCACAGGGCGCATTAATACGGTAGGCTAGCTTCGTTGTCATTCTCAAAATCTGTGTGTGTTACAACTAATATTATTAGTGCAAATCTACCAGACAATCATCTTAACTTAGTTTAGAATCTTAAGCTGTCAGATAAAATAAAAAGGAAATACGATAGGCTATCACTATTTCGTTCTATCCAGCGCAGCTGCCAAATGTTGACATCGCACGCGAAAGAATGTTCGTGTCTTGCAACTTTTTAAGGGGTGCATGCTTTCCGCGTGTCTCACAGGCTAGGCTTGCATGGATAACATTATGTAACCTGCGTGCACTTGCCTTTCGGTAAAATGCCTACGATTCCACACATGACAGAATAAAAAAAACAACATTAATTGAGCCCAAAAGTAAAATGAACCGTTGCGGAAAACAAAACCCGTTATGACAGACATACAAGAATTGGCACGTACCAGGATCTCAGGCATAACTGAAAATTTACTCGTACGCTGTGAGTTACGTAACCTTGGCGACAGTACGGTTACACGTCGAACTAAGCATTTTCTGTAACCCTCTCTCTCTATCCACTGGAGAAAGATCTAAATTGTCATACGGCAGTCTCGATGTTGATAAAAACTCACATGATAGGCGTGAAGGAACTCCAAAATGTCCAAATTGCAGAGACTGTCTGCAGTGCTTTAACCCTTTCGTTCCAGCAGATGATCAATACTAAAATTCTAAACAACTCCTTGGGACAAACAACAAAGAGATGTCTTGATATTAGTTCAGAGAGCAAGCTTTTTGATCTTGACAGTTAAAGATGAACTTCCCCCCCCCCCCCCACATCTTGTTTTAGATAAAGGCTGATAGTTTCGAAAGAAACTGTTTGGGGCTGCGTCGGTGGTGCTCTGCCTTTAAAAGCACACACAACCCACAATTCCTCTATTCGCTCCGACGAAGGGCTAACGCTCGAAACGTCAGCTTTTGTAATCATTGAGGTGGCCAATTTACCATTTCAACTTTGTTGATATATCCGAATTATCTTGTTTTAGACACTGGTCATTTTCTAAATATTCGCTTCATCTCTCCCGTCAAACTTCCATTTTCTTCGACATCTTTGATGCTATTGACTAAAGGAATAAATGGCACCTTACGTAATGCTTGACGCAAATGCGCAAGGGCAATACATCTATTAAAAAATACTGCGGAAATTAACTCCAATTTTTAGTTCATGATTTAAATCCGTGGGTGGCTAGCCATAAAGAATCATAACATTGAATGGAATAGGTCATGCACTAGTCATGGTGCGTGACGCTGACCAATTTGAATAATATTAGGTTTGTTCGACAGGTTTCAGAGTATTGCTGCTTGGAATTCTTCTGGACGACTTCGTTCTGCCAACTTCTACGAACTTGGGGAGGAGCGTTTCGCGACAACCCTAAGAACGGCTGTGTAGCAGCTTAATGAGGTGGCCGAACGGCCTCATCGTTATAGTTGTTTTCTACATATTTTGCAATCGGCTGTTTTGGTCGACCATATGAAACGATTGTACATAGAAGACTTAAATATTACTGGTTATGTTTTGAAAAAATTCACTGAGGTGGTCCGAACTTTAAGAAGTGTGGAAGTTACGGTTATGGAGTGTTTGACTTAACGCCAGACTGGAAAATCAACGACAAAATCTTTCTAGTTGAAGACAAACAGCTTCATTAAGGTGGCCGGACGGCATCGTCGTCATTGTTTGTTTTATTATGGCTCTCACTTCCATAGACTTATATCCATTGTAGTTTAGGTTGTAAGAAAGGCAGATTTGATTAACGTCACGCAATAACTTACGATTCAGTAAGCCGGGAATAAAAAAGGAGATCAGTTGTTAATCAGGTTTTTGCGGAACGATTCATATGTCCCGGAATCCCAAAAGATCTTGTATTTCGCCATTTACCTTCGAACCCATAGCAATGCGCATGAATAAGGGGTATCATGCAAGAAGTATACCTAACCAGTAGCTGGGATATGCCGAGGCATTCCGAAAACGCATGGAACACGCCGGAAGATGGTAAAACGCTGCGTATTCTCAAGCCGAAAACCTGGTGAAGTACCAAGAAATTATACACGAGTCCATTGTGGTTCCTCAGGGGATCATTGGCCGCAAACGCCTGAGAAAGCTTTCTGACCTCTAATAAATGTAAGATTCAGAGAAGCAAAAGTAAGGTTTAGTCAAATTTTAGAATACTCCGTGCACTGCATAATCTTAGCGAAGGAAATCAAAGAAGGAAACGGTTACTCTGGGCCGTCTGGGGTCACGTTTTAGTCGTGTGCGGTTACTCAAGCGTCACGTTTTAGTCGCGTGCGGTTTTTTGTCAGCACAGTTTATTTCACAACTGTCACTTTGCACGCAAATAAAACAATGGTAAAGGAATTTTGTTTTCAATTGAAACCGCTTCCGGGTGGGCAAAGGCAACATCAGTATTTAAATGAAACTGTCTGTTTTATGCAAAATAATTTGGTTAAAAAGTAAGAGTAAAAAGTAAGATAAAATATTACTAAAAGTAAGATAAAATGTAACTCGCCCTATTTAGAGTTAATTTTACTAATCCATGTTTTACAAATCCATGTTTTACTAATCTATGGGTTACTAATACATGTTTTACTAATCCATAATTTACTAATCCATGTTTTATTAATCCAGTCCATTTTTTACTAATCCAGTCCAGTCCATCTTTTATTAGATGCCAATAACTCAATCGTCAACGAAAACCTGCTCAATGATAAGTTAACCACTCTCCTTCAAGCCGTCATAAATATGTCCTCGCATCAACCTTGACTGATACACTTCTCCTCTAACTCTTGCCATGTTTGCTCGAATGCGTTTGACCTTGAAAGGACAACTAACTGTTGTGGAATTTCCTCTAGGAGCAAAACCGTTCTTAAACACCCTTACGTAACAATTACTTAAAGAATTCGTGGTTTCTTCTCGTGTTCATCGTTCGTAAAATGCTCCAGGGTTCTCTGTTTTGCTTTCTGCGTCTTTTTTTTTTCTTTGCAACATTGAACATGCGTAACTATGTCGTGTGTCACGTCCTGATCATATGACCACACGATTGAACTCATTTTGACGGGTGAGGTGGTTTATGGAATTAACATATTAAGTAGTTTTAATGTACACAAATAAAATATAGTCTCACTTACGCACTACCGGTTTAAGGCAATAAAATAAAAATAAACATATACCTTTCGCTGAGTCGGCAATTTAAGATATTAGAAGCACCCTGTGGAATGTTTTTCTTTGACCGGCTAAACAAATTTCTGCTCGTTAATATAGAAAAAACAAAACATTACCCGTATGTAAGTAAATATTACATAGTGACTGCATATAAATGCGCTTGCATTAAATTGAAAGTGCATCCGGTGAAGTTTTCCACCGTTGGCTCTGTCAACGGGACACAGTTACCTGCCGCCAAATCCCCCTTAGATTTTAAATTTTTTTCAACCGAAAAAAGGTTGGAGTAATCTAATCTTCGAAAAGTAATGTTTTCGGGTTATTTTTTTCAACCAAGAAAAAGTTTAATGAAAGCGAAAACTAAGCAAGTCTGGACAAATGTTTGTTTAGACCATGGCATTATAGTTTTCCTCACATTATTTCAAAGACTGTATATGATTTCCTCGATTGTTTCATTTTTTTTTTTCAGATTTAAGATAATTATGGATCGTCTTCTTTTGACTGTGTTCCTCTGTGTTAGCTTTGTGCCTCGTGTTTTCAGCGCCGGTAAGAATCCGTACTTTTTACAGCAACTCTTGCCATTTATTATATATGTACTTATGAATAATGTACACGTTTTTTCTCTCTTTCCTTTTCGCCTTTGCTCAAATGTGGACTTTGATATTTTTTTGATGTCTACGACACTCTCAGATCTTTCAGAGAGCTATTTGGCCAACGTTTAAGTCTATTATTTCATATTTCGTTTATGAGTTTTGCATTTGTTTATTCAAACACCAAAAAGTAATAAGACTGGGATTTGCATACATTTTAATCATGTGTTAAACAATGATGTCAAACCACTGGATATAATTTCATTTAAACTTTCTTTGTGATATAAAGGAACTCTCGGTGTTGCAAGTTCGGTGAAGTTTATTTCAGAAAACTGTGGTGGGGACCCGGGACTAAAAAGATGCTTGGTTGCGAAGATAAATCTGATCAGTGTTCGAAATTCACTCCTTAACTAGTACTTAAAGGATCCAAAAGTAATCTATGAATGAGAAAATTAGATTAAAGCCCAGTTTTTCCAAAAACGGTAATCCTGAAAAAGATTCTAAGGTGCGCGGTGGAGAATATGAAATCAGCATCTGTATAATTAATATTGACTCTTTGAGCATACATTTCCCCAGAATTCCCGTTGACTCAGTAGCTTGCACTCTGAAGCTGTTTGTCATAATTTTATTTTTATTGCTCATAGATTATGACTACGTCGTAGGTGGAAAGAACGGTAAGATTTTTGTACGCTGTTTCCCTTGGTAATCCTTATTTCCAGTTTCTTTTTCGATCGATTGGTTATCTTCTCATCTACGAAACAGGGATATCACTAATATTTTACGACCATTCTATGAGTGCATATTGAATTTTAGATGGCAAATACTTAACAAGGTCCGTAGCACCGAGTTGGCTCTCGTACCCAACAAGTGCGACTGGAATGACTGTTTATTTTAATTTTACGCCTTTCGTTCATTCTTATGAATTTGTGTTAACTCTAAATTTGAGAAAAACTTGGGTGAATAAAGTTCCATACACGGTGTATGAACTGGTAACCGGAGGTGACTTAACCAATCAGAACACTCGAAATGCCATATCCGGAGTTGAAAATGTGATAATGCTTGGTATGCAGTGATTTTACACTGTCATCCGAGTGTTCAACAGATTTAAGGATGCCTCAATCCACGAGTGGGTAAACGTTTTGAGACAAGTCCTTTTACCGTAAAGAGATTCCAATCAGGTTGTTAGGCTCCATAACTCCACCTTTCTCCGAGAAAGTCAGGCCAAGATCAGTAGCAAACTAACACATTCCAACTCACACTCAGAAAGCCTACAATTTCCTTCAAATTTTCTTTGTAAACTGAACTTCGCTTTATATTTAGCATGACATACCCAAGTGGGATTTAGAGCAAGGACTTTGGAGAAACAAAGTTTGCCTTAACTTTCCACACGAGCTCGTAATCATCAAAATACAAACTAAAATAATTGTCTAGAATTTCCCCTGATATATTAAAAATTATTGCTACTCTTAGCTTATGAGCGTATTTCTGTTTTTCAGGCCCTGGTAATTGGACAGGGATATGCGCAACCGGAAAGAAGCAATCACCGATTAACATAAAAATGGCTACAACAGAATATAAAGCGATGCCCAAATTTGTTCTCAAAAATTACGATATGATGCCTAAAGACAACTATACGCTCACTAACAACGGCCATACTCTACATGTTGGATTCCCTACAAATTTCTTCAATGTTAGCGGCGGGGGATTGGAAGGAGTTTTTACCACAGCGCAGTTTCACCTTCACTGGGGGAAAACTAATAACGAGGGATCAGAACACACTATGGACAAGGCATATCCTGCTGAGGTTGGTAAATAAAGAACGACTTAGTACTTACCAACTGAGTGCAGGCTCTTCATGTTGGTGTCAACTTTTAGTATACTTCAATAAAAATTAAACTTGACCAATTGTGAATCCTGATTAATTTACCAATCGAACTTTATTTCTTCAAAGCTTGTTTTTACTTTTTTCTCGAACAGATACACTTTGTCAGCTACAACACCAAATATGCAGACTTAGGCAGTGCAGTTCCCAAATCTGATGGTCTTGCAGTTCTTGGAGTGTTCATTGAAGTATGTGGAACATCCCTTTTTGTACTTATGAGCTTTCCAATTTTTTTGCTGATATTATGTTATTTATTTCTTTATAGGTTGGAGGTAGTGATAACCCAGCATACGAATTTCTGAAATATGCCGAAGATGTCATAAAAGGTAAACAAGTGTGTGTGATTTTATTTTATGTTTAACATTCTTAATTTAAAGCTGAACTGGTAAAAAGAAGTAAGTAAAGAAGTGGTGAAAACGTGTGCATGTAAACAACATAAACTTGAGGTCCTTCATTTTGAATTTAAGCTCAAAGTTTTTTTACCAGAACTTTATTTTATGTGGCCACCAAAATATCAGTTATCGTTTTCTTTCAAGTCATGTCCCGAATCATTCATCTGTTTATTGATTCAGTTTTTAAATCTCTAAGTATTTACTTATACACGTTTATTCATGAATTCCTTTCTCGTTCTAGCTACAGTTCGTGATCGTGTCCTGCACTCACCTATTTGTATTTCCACTGAGCCAGACGTTTCTTCATCATTACTCAAACTAATAACCATCCATACACTGATAAACAATACCGAATCACATAAGTGGTCGTACAGAGTTTCGTCTATACCAGCATTTTATTTCACCTCACACCATCACCCCTAAATGAAACATAAGGACGTCACGGGGATTTAAGAAAGTGATTTTTAACTAAGGAAGTTCCTGATCGTGGAACGAATTCTCCAAGAGAACATGCACTCTGATGTCAGGGTGTAAAGAGTTCAGTAGTTTCCTAATGTTTGGGCAGGCAGACGTTCATTGGAAGAGAGCAACAACTTTCCTGTAATTGACTGCGCAGGAGACGATAATCAGAGAGATTTGAGCTGCTTCAACACTTGTGCGCGTTACGACTTGGCTAACGAGTTTTTATATTAATTCTCACAGCATCGAATAAGACTAGTATTATGCCATTCAAGCTGGAACCGATGTTACCAGAGACACGCGACAAGTTTTTCCGTTACAATGGTTCTTTAACTACTCCCACGTGTGATGAGAGCGTCACCTGGACAGTCTTCAAAGACAGCGTCAAAATATCAGAGACTCAGGTGTGTTATTTGATTTTGATTCTTTGACCGCTACGAGTGGCGACGCCAAGTGGAGCGACAGTGTTTAACTTTGTAAATATTTGTGAACATTCGTTCAGTAATTTATTGAACTCTCCAGAAATGTGTCGTAGTTTGTAACTCTCTTCCCTCCTTTACTGGTGTTGCTTTTGACTTCCCCCCCCCCCCCCTCTAAAAATGCAAGGTGAGGTATGGTTCAAGAACACAACCAAAGGAAAAGACCTCTTTTTAAGATCTCTTTTTTTTCGGGTCTTCGGTCGTAACTTTTTATAAGAAATAAATTCATCGCATGATAAGCAATGCCAAAAGCCATTGGTTTATATGTGGACGGCTGTTTTAGGATTTGACCTTCATTAAGCTTTCACGGCTGTTCACCCATTTTGGGGGGAGGGAGAAGGTGAAAGTGAAATTCTCTTTTCGACGCTCCTTCTTAACAGGGAGGGGGGCGGGGGAGAAAGGGAGATCTTTAGCAGTGGTCAAAATTCAATGAGTATTAACATAATTTTTTTTGTCTCTAGATGGGCTATCTGCGTAAGCTCGAGTTCACAAGCGGTTCACCGATGGTTAACAATTACCGTCCAGTTCAGAAGTTGAATGACCGCAAAGTTTATAACAGTTTCGAAAAACCTACGTCAACCGTAGTAGCTCCAACAACAGTAGCAGCTCCAACAACAGTAGCAGCTCCAACAACAGTAGCAGCTCCAACAACAGTAGCATCTCCAACAACAGTAGCGGGTGCAGGCATTCTTGACATTAGCGTTGGTCTGTTCTCGCTGATGCTGTTGACCGCACTGTTTGGTGGTTAACTTTTCGCGTTGCTCCAATGTAATTTTGTTCTTTTTTTGTTTTTTTCAAGTTTTACGATCATCATTATTGTTGTACGCAGTAGTTGGTAAACTTAATGTGCTTTTGCTAGTGAGATTTAGTTTTCTCGATATTCGGAAAAAACGATTTGCTGGGTAAGAGATGACTGGTACCTTTGTATTTCAGTTTATTTGCTGGTGGCTAATTGACAGCTCGTCCAATGTTCTATACCACATTAGAAGAGGTGACGTCGATATCCACAATTTATACAGACTTATCTACTCGCTTTGCTCAAATTTTTCAATCAGAGATGACATGGACAAATGCAAGGAAAATGTTCGTCAGAATTCAATTTTTTAATCTTTCACCGGGTGTTTTAGTACGACGTTTCTTACGTGCTTTGTTAACGTTGTAGTTCAGCCACAATGCTCGTAGACTTTGAGTAAATATTTTGTTGCACATACAAAATGTTGACGTTGTGTTATCTATTGATATTTTCTAATACCTTGCGCAGAGTGCGTGTGACGGCAAAGAAATCCTGGCAAATCAAAAAATTTAAGAGGCAGAATAGCTCTGCGCGTGTTTAAGACTCAAAACGTCAAATAAACGTATTCAAATGACGAGAACCCCAACACTTCGCTACCACCGCTTGCAGCTGCACGGAGAAGATCTGGAACTGGCGTATTTGTAGGCGTTGCCGTCACGATTGCTTAAGCTCTCTAAATTATCCTCTTTGAAGGTACTTATGTACTATTTCATCTCTAGATGTTAGAGGCAACTCATTCTTTTCCTAGTGATACCTGATGAGATTTGTAATATATTCCGTTTACGTAAAAGTGGACTGGTAGATCTTACAAAATATTTAGTTGTATCGGGCATTTTCCGGCAAGATTAAAACCGGATGTTCCTGAGAATGGAGACCCTATCCCCGGTCTCCTTCTTTCCCTTCCTCCTCCTCCTCTTGGTCGGGAGGATCGAAGACCGGACCCGAGAAATTGGTGGAAATAAGCTGCTAAAGGAACAGCGTCGCTAAGTACCCTATGAAAACGTGAAAGGAACCTACTTTGAATTGTCTTTTTCGTTACCCACAATCTGAGACATTCATCCCAATAAACTAACCACTTTTCTGATTTAAACGTTTCATGATACACCTAAAGAAATAAGACGAGGATTCTTGCACTGCGTGCTTAATGGAGTTCGTTACCAAAAGGAAAATGACTGAATATCCCATGAAAATTTTACCTTGCTTCATTACACAGATTCATATTGACATCATGATAAAAACCACCTATTTCTTGAGATGTTTTCCAAAGTTAAAAATTTAGTGGAATGCCAAAATTTGGGGA